>NC_142529.1:19104367-19234367 GCF_964205215.1 Stylophora pistillata
GTCTTAATACGCACCCTGTGTGATTCTGGAAGCCTTGATATTCGCAGAAAACTTAGGATATGCCTAACCCTCTATTAAGTGCGAAACAAGATCGCAGGGCAGTTGAACCAATCGTGCACCTTACAAGACCAACAGTCTTATTTAGGTGTTTTAGAAGATGTCACATTTGTGCAAGTGATTTCTATGCACGTATCAGGTTTTTAACCATTTCATTGCCAGAAATTTGGGACAATATAAGGGAGGCGGTTCTCGTTTTACAAGCAAAATTGCGCCGAAAACAGTACAAGAAAATGTATGGGAAAAGATTGTTTTTTCAAAATAGCTGTATAAGAATGGATATTCTTTCGCTGCGTAGTTAGAAATGCAGCCTGCATCGGTTAAAGTGTCCATCGCTTCGAAAAAGAAACTGACTCAATTCAAGCCTACCTTTTCCCAAGGTATACGAGTAAACTCATAATTTTGACTCCATTTTCCCATACAAACTCTTAAATCTGCTTCGACTAGGTGTTACAATTCTTTTGTCGTGGGAACAACCTTGTGAATGTTCGCAACTGCGTAGTTCGATATGTATTCTGCCGAGGTTTGCTCAAATAAACCGCTCGTAAACGGTCGAATATGTTGGCCCACACATTTTCCTTGAGCCGGGAGGGCTAAACTTCAGAATACCCGACCACTCATTTACATGTCATTATTTTAGATCTTAAAGGTGGCTTTTCGAACTTAACAGTACTTTATTACATAGCATTATTATATATTTAGTAATTTTATTATTTTGTTACGAGGATCGAATTATTTTTACTGAATCTGTCACGCAATCCCAGACTTTTCTAGAATTATCTATAATCTGTAATATTCCAGAAACTTCTTTCATGTGACTCAGCAGTTTCCAAAAATAGTACAACTTGTAATACGCTACAAATAGTAATAGAACATTCTAGATAACTAAAGTAAATGTATAAAAGCTGGCTTCTGAGAAGTACAAAGGAGATTTGCCCGAGGGCTTACCCTCGTGGCTTGCTGACTGAACTTGTGGAAGTTATGATGTGACGAGGCTATGACCTTTTGACCTTGCGATATCCGGAGAGAAGAAAGAGAAGAAAAAGACGATAAACGAGAAGGGAAGAAGATAAAGAATACAGAGTTCACTATGAAGTCCTCCGGAAGAATTTGTGTACACGGAAAGAAAGTCATGAATCAAGAAAGCCAAGCGCTGTGGTCTTCAGTCAGCGGAAGTTGGAATTGGAAGTTGATCAAGACGAACACTTACACGGCATGAAGGATTGTAAGCCTGCTTTATGAACTGCTTAACTTAATCTCTAACCTAAGTAGATTAAACAGTGTAAAACTAATTAAATAATAGTTAACATGGGTAACTGCTTGTTGTTACATTTTTGTTGCGTGCCATATATCGTACTCGGGAGTCTATTTTCATATATGCTTTGTTAGCGGACATTTGTTGGTCATTCGTGCACGTAACAAAATTGAGGGCCTGTCCGGGAGTCTTTTCCCTGTCCGCGAGTCATTTCGCTGCTTCGCTGTCATTTCCTTGTCTGGGAAAATCTTTTATTACCTACTAGCTATTTCTTTTCTGTCCGCTTCGTATTTTTGTTATTGTAGTGACATGAGCAGTTACTTACAGTAATTGGTGATCCTCGTAAGAATGTAGTTAAGAACTATTTCACCCTGTAGGTTGAACCATCCAGTATTATTGACAGGTATCATTGCTTGTATGCCCAGAGTTAAACAATTTACAGTTGAAGCGATTCAAAGGTTGTATTGAAGACCTAGGTGGTCAAAGTCAGAAGCTGTTTGCTAAGTTATTAGAGTGACGAGTTAAGTCACTGTGGTAGTTTAAGATGAACTATTGTGAGTTTCTAATAGTGCTCTAGAGAGAGAGAGAGCACTGATCAATGTGTTGGAATAATATTTCCATTGTTTGCAGGAATGCGAGTATTTTTGTGATCATTTGTGATCACGAGTCATGTAAGGATAAGTGATAGTGTAATCACGGTTTTAGGGCATAGGATGTATTGAAGGATTACTCCAAGAAAGTTCATCCTTCGGCTAAACTTTCTTTCGCTGAAGGGGGAGGGTGTTACGAGGATCGAATTATTTTTACTGAATCTGTCACGCAATCCCAGACTTTTCTAGAATTATCTATAATCTGTAATATTCCAGAAACTTCTTTCATGTGACTCAGCAGTTTCCAAAAATAGTACAACTTGTAATACGCTATAAATAGTAGTAGAACATTCTAGATAACTAAAGTAAATGTATAAAAGCTGGCTTGTGAGAAGTACAAAGGAGATTTGCCCGAGGGCTTACCCTCGTGGCTTGCTGACTGAACTTGTGGAAGTTATGATGTGACGAGGCTATGACCTTTTGACCTTGCGATATCCGGAGAGAAGAAAGAGAAGAAAAAGACGATAAACGAGAAGGGAAGAAGATAAAGAATACAGAGTTCACTATGAAGTTCTCCGGAAGAATTTGTGTACACGGAAGAAAGTCATGAATCAAGAAAGCCAAGCGCTGTGGTATTCAGTCGGCGGAAGTTGGAATTGGAAGTTGATCAAGACGACGAACACTTACACGGCATGAAGGATTGTAAGCCTGCTTTATGAACTGCTTAACTTAATCTCTAACCTAAGTAGATTAAACAGTGTAAAACTAATTAAATAATAGTTAAAATGGGTAACTGCTTGTTGTTACATTTTTTTTGCGTGCCATATATCGTACTCGGGAGTCTATTTTCATATATGCTTTGTTAGCGGACATTTGTTGGTCATTCGCGCACGTAACAATTTACATCTCAACGGTACGCAATTCAGCTCCTGGCTGCTATGTATTGATTTTCAATAAAACCTATTCTATTCCATTAAATAAGAATAGCGTCTATTGTGTTATGCCTCGTTCTTCAAAGCCTCCCGACACATGTAAATGAGGTGGACGGCTATTCTGAAGTTGCTCCGCCGGGAGACTCTTCATATTTTCACAGAGCTCAACAGCACAATACACCATTTTTATATAACCCAATTTTAGGAAGGAAGAACACGAATCATACAAGTCTCTGTAACTGCACAATTTGGCCGCCATTTTCCTTGTTTTGACGTCTCTTTTGGCGTTCTGGGATAGTAAAGTACCAGGCCTTTCTCTGACGGGTTTTTACGAAAATAGAAAGTTATGTGTTCACTTCACTTCCACCGCCGCCATATTGAATTGTCTGTAATACGATATACCGCTGACATTTCGTAACGGGCTCGAAATGTCCCCGATTTCTAGTGATGTCTAATAAACCGTATGTCAGAGTTTTGTCCGTTAATTAAGGTGTAAGTGGAAAGTCGAAAGGACACAATCCTCCAGTTCTGCATCAAAATTTCTGCTACAACAACACAAACTGGAAGTAAATTCATTTGACCCACAGATAAACGTCAAATAGAGCAATGGTTTTCGCTCGCTCCACTCAACTGTTACTGCCTTGTTGGAGGCCACAAACAATTGGGCCTTAAACATTGATAAAGGCAGTATAAATGCAGTTGTTTTTCTCGACCTAAAAATGGCTTTTGATACCGTTGACCAGACAATTCTTAGGTCTAAATTATTCAAATATGGTATCCGCGGTATCGCTTATGAATGGTCTAGGTCATACCTAGATAATCGCAATCAACAATGTTTTGTAAATGGTTCGCCCTCAATTAGACAAGATCTCACTTGTGGAATTCCGCAAGGAACAATTCTAGGACCTTTGCTTTTTGTTCTATACATAAATGATCTTCCTAATTGCCTGTCTAATTCAGTTGCACGTATGTATGCCGACGATACTCACCTGACCTTTGCCAGTAACAACAAAGAAATGATCAGTGATGTTATGAATCACGACCTATCCAATGTTAATGCATGGCTCACTGCAAACAAATTGACTCTAAATTCATCTAAAACTGAATTCATGTTAATTGGATCGCGGCAAAGGATAGGTACTTACGATACTTCCCCTAAACTTATCATAGGTGGTGACATCATTAAACAAGTTAGCTCGGTTAAATCTCTGGGTTTGCATATAGACGAAAACCTTTTATAGAATATGCACATTTAAAAAATAGCCAAGAAAATCGCATCGGGCATTAGAGCAATTAAACGTTGTAGGCCTTTTGTTAATCGAACCCCGCTTGAGTCCGTTTTCAATGTCTTAGTTCAACCGTACTTTAATTACTGCAGCGAGGTCTGGGGGCATTGAAACAAGGGTCTTTCGAATAAGCTCCAAAAGTTGCAAAACTGGGCTGCCCGTATCCTGACCTTCTCCAGTTATGACACAAGCGCTGATCCTCTTTTTGGGCAACTTAACTGGAGACGGTTAGATACTCAGCGACAAATACAAGTGGCCACCATGGTCTATAACTCTATACATGGTCTTGAGCCCAACTTTCTTGGTTCTCTTTTCACTAAATATGGTCCTCCTTATAATCTAAGGAACTTTGAAAACAAATTAGCTGTTCCATTGCCCCGCACCAATTTCCTGAAAAATAGCTTTAGCTATAATGGTGCGGTTATCTGGAATAGCTTGTCCCCTGAATTGCGGCAAGCAAAATCACTTCAATCTTTTCGAAATGGTTGTCGCGATTTCTTCGTCTGAATCGACAAAACGCACACGGCATCTACGTAAAGCAGAATTTCTTTATTTTTTCTATTTCACTTTTAAATTTTAGATCACGTTTATATAGATTAAAGTAGATTGTAATTGTAATAATAGATTGTAATAATATTATTATTTTATCTGATAGATTTACCGTGTCAAAATAAAAATTAAGTTCAAGTTCAAGTTCAAATGATCCTCGCAGGCAAGCTTTAATTTCATCAGAATTCTTTTCTCCCTTGTGAGGATCATTGCATTACTGGATTGTCGAAAGTGAAGAACGTTTGATGACAATTTTTGACCAGTGACTGGATTTCTTTGTAATCTCAAAACGCAGCAAGCGCTTGACTTTGATATTTAGTTTTAAATGGCGGGGAATAAAATTGTATGATTACTGGGGCACAGTTCTCCACTAAAAAGAGAGATGTTGTCACCGCTATCGTAAGACGAAGCTAGTTCTGTTTGATTACTAACGAGTCTCACTTGGCCGTCTTACCTGCTCCTAATTTCGCGCTTTTTCCCGCAAAAGAACGAAATTCTACGGAGTAACACTTTGAACAAACAGTCGTTAACAGTTGATCATCATCATCATCATCTGTATTTTCCTTATTTTAACAATTAAAAAATAGTTAATTACAGCGATAACATTTAGAAGGCGAGGAGACACAAGAAGCCACCAGGCTTATGGGAGAGCCACCTCACTTAGAATAATAAATTAAGTAAAGAAAAAGTGCTGCGAATGTGCGGCTTGGCCAATTCAGTAATTATTTAAGTAAAAACTCTTGCAATTTCGCTTTAAAGCTGAGAAAGTTAGACGAAGGAGTGACTGAAATAGGGAAAGAGTTCCAAATTTTAGGACCTTGGTAGAGAATTGTAAACTGCTTGACATTTGTACGGCACAAATGCGTTCGATAATTACTGGCTGTTCTGGTACCATAGTTGTGAATTTGGCTATTCCTTACAAAAAGATCGAGAAGCAATGGGGGCAATAAGTTGTTTTTGAAATAAAACATAAATTTAGCGATTTCAAACGTATTGACTTGGAAAATATCTAAAATTCCTAGTTTGGAGAATAAAGGGGCAGAGTGGTCTCGATAGTCTGAGTTGGTGATAGCCCGCACAGCTCGCTTTTGCAAATAATATATTCCATTTAAGTTAGATACGTATGTGGACGACCAGACGGAGCTACAATAGACGATATAAGGATAAACTAAGGTGTAATACAAAGTGAGCTTGGTTGCAGAGGATAGGGAAAAGCGAGACTTAAATATAATATCTATTGATTTAGCGATTTGTTTGCATACATAGCTGATATGGTATTTCCAGGTGAGATGATTGTCAATATAGACCCCAAGGAATTTAGTTACATTAGCTTGTTGTAGGGGTTCACCTCCAAAGGAGAGAGAAATACTGGAGTTAAATTTCTTCTGTCTGGGTCTAAAAATTATATAGTTGGTTTTCTTTGCATTAACTGAAAGCTTGTTACATTTTAGCCAAACGTCAATGTTTTGGAGTTCATCATTAAGTATAAATTTTAAGCAGTTTAGATTTGAGTGAGAATAAAAGATACTGGTGTCATCAGCAAAAAGTAGAGGGTCTGATAATTCAGAGGCATTAGGAAGGTCATTAATGTATAGAATAAACAATAGTGGGCCTAAAATCGAACCTTGAAGGACACCACACTTGATGGTTTGCATCGGAGCGCAAGCTTGATTGATTTGGACAAATTGCTGGCGGAAAGAAAAGTAGCTTTTAAACCACTGCAGAGCCACGTCACGGATACCATAGTGCTCCAATTTGGCAAACAAGATTTGGTGGTCGAGAGTGTCGAATGCTTTGGAAAGATCTAGGAAAACACCCACCGTTGTTTTGTGTTGGTCGATTGCAGATGCAATTTTGTTTACCAAATGAATTAGCGCGTGCGATGTTGAGTGATTTTTCCGAAATCCGAACTGACAGCGGTAAAGTATATCGTGTTTTTCGGCAAATTCTACTAAGCGATTGTGTATGACTTTTTCGAAAATTTTGGAAAAATTGGACAACAAAGAAATGGGTCTGTAGTTTACAAAAAAGCTAGGATCCTCTGCCTTGAAGATGGGAATGTTTTTGGCGATTTTAAGTTTGTCCGGGAAAATGCCTTTTAGTGAAGATATATTGATGATATCTGCCAAAGGAGCAGAAATAAGGTGAAATGAATATTTAATGACATGCACCGGGATACTGTCAGAGCCAGGAGGTTTCTTTGAAGCGAACATGCTACAAATACCCTCCAGTTCACTAGTTGTGGTGGGCTTTAAGTTAATGGAGGGAGGTTTGTTGTAACCGAGATAAGAACGAAAAGAAGGATTCACACTGGGTATAGATCTAGCTAGGTTGGGACCAATGTTTGTAAAGTATTTGCAGAATCTGTCAGCGATCTCCATTGGATCCGTTAATGTTCTGCCTTCAGATTTAAATGATGTAGGAAGAGATAACTTACTTTTACGCTTGTTGATAACCTCGTTTAACAATTTCCAAGTTGTTTGAGGTCATTTCTGGCATTCTCAAATTTGCAGTCATATTATTTCTTTTTGGCAATGCGAATGATACGGGTGAGTTTGTTTTTGTAGGCTTTATACTTCGTATCAGAAGATGTGGAGGCCGATGTGACGAGCTTTTTGTAGAGTCTGTTCTTCTTGTTAATTGATTTCAGAAGTCCAGGGCTAAGCCATGGGAAAAAGAACGTGTTCACCTGTTTACCTTTGAAAACCTTTAAGGGAACACAGGCATTGTAGCCGCTGGAGTATTCTTCAATAAAATCATTATAAGCCTAATTGGGATCTTCCATGTTGCGAAATGAGGACCATTTTACGTTTGAAAGGTTCTCGTTGAATTTTTGCAAATTATCGTTATTGAATGTGCGCATCATAATTTTCCTTTCTGTGCTGCGCGTTAGGATTGCGTCGTTAATATATGCAAAAACAGGTAAGTGGTCAGATAAATCGTTTAGTATAATGCCACTAAAAACATTATATGTAAGGTTGTTGGTGAATATGTTGTCAAATAGTGTCGCAGAGTATCAGGTGAGGCGCGTTGGATTGGAGAGGAGAGGAAGAAAGGCGTATGAAAATAAGCTGTCAATAAATTTCTGTGTTGAAGCATGATGATTGTATTGAAGAAGGTCTACATTAAAGTCTCCCATCACGTAACAATGTTTATTGTCTTTAGAAATTAGTGAGAGAATATTGCCGAATTTGTCGATAAACATCCCAGTGTTTTGATTTGGTGGTCTGTACACTCAACCGACAATAATGTTTTTACCGTGGGGAACGATAATTTCTAAGAACAGTGATTCAATTACATCTGGATCTGAAAATTTGCATTCTTCGAGAAGTTTGAATTAAAGCCCGTTTTGTAAATAAATTCCAACGCCACCGCCTGTTTTCGATTTACGAAAAGGTTGCACGGTTCTTACATTTAAATAATCTTTTGTTGATGTAAGCGGGAAGCGGGAGGTTACACGGTTCTTACATTTAAATAATCTGTTGTTGTCCAAGTTTGTTTGGTCAAGATGACTAGATACAAGGGCTAAATAACCTCTTGCTAGATGACTAGCCTCGTTCTTTTGCCCCTGAATTTATCTTTAAACCACACTTGTTTTATCTGGGATGTTCAGTTGTAAAGGCAACCCTTGTACGAGACTTTGACTGAGATTTCATCATACCGACCAAAAGAAAGTGGCCCTTCGCTTGCGCGATGGAAAAGACAAAGAGAAAGAGTTTGTAAGGACTAAGATGAAACTATTCATAAACTTTCTTTAGAATGTTCCTCGTTTGTTTGGGAAAAAAAAAGGATGCCGTTGCAGCGTAACTACCCACACGAAACGACGTGACCTCTGGTCCCATATATCTATTGTCCACGTTGCTAGTTTCTCGTCTCAAACCGTCGATTTGAACAAGTATCGTGCAAGTTCCTCACTCAGCGATATGAATGAGTGAACTGTCTTGTTTTAATTTAATTAACAAGTCAATCTACTCATAATTAGCAACCTTGACAGAGAAGCGAACACTGTGTGAAACTTAGAGAGGTTGTATTGAAGACCAAAAGAAATTCGTACAATGAGGGTGACGCCCTTAAACAGTCAGACACTTTGTTGACTGTTATGAAAACACGACGCCGGCTTTTAGGAAAACGAAACTAGAAGGAACCTCCGTTTCCTTTCACAGAACGGCCAATTCACAATGAATGTGTTGTAGACACGAGAAAAGCTGTTTGTACCTGCAGAAATTGTCGTGTGCATTTCTCAGATTTCGATAGGATGGATTTAAACAGACAATAGGTCAGCTGTCCTGCGGATTTTCGAGCTTCTCAAGAAAGAGTAAAATTGTCCGACGACAAAAATTCCCCACACTTTGGATCTGCAGTTTCTACGTGGAGTTTGACCGCGCAAGCTTCGCTTGAATGGTCGCAATCGAAGGAAGCTGTAGATGTGAAAGTAAAATGCCAAGAGTGGCTGAATAGATGGTTGGCTTCCAACGGTAAATCACCACACCAACAAAATTTAAACGAACAGATTTAACACCAAGGGTCATAAACCCATCTACAATCATAGTTGCCTGACACTAAGTTTGCCAAAATGATTTCACTGTTTTCATTGCTCGAAATTTGACCAAACTGTTCTATCTTGTAGGTAACCTTTACTTAACGAGTTCTTTACAAAGCAAAATCAGCGTTGCACTTCAAATTTCATTTTTCGAAAGTGTTCAGGCCCCTAGCTACGCGCGGTCCAACCTTTCACTTAGCTTTAATTTCATGAAGACAATCATGCTTAGAAAATAATTTGGGGCTTTCTTTTTGCTTTTGCTGTATTTATTTGTTTTCGAATTGGAAGAGTTGAAAGTAAAATTACTCTGTTAAGTGCTGCTTTGTGGATTTTCCGCGGCTCGAGTTGTTCTACTAGAGGAACATTTGTCAAGGTATTCACAAATGCAATACAACCTATGTTGACAAAAAAAAAAAAAGAAAAGCTAGGCGTGGAAACTTTTGTCTATTAGATGTGGGTAGATAACCCTGTACTTAGCTGACTTTTACAATAAAGCAAACCCGCCCTTTCCATCCAATATTTCTTCTCTTTGGTTATGTTTTCCCCAATGAAAGCAGCATCGATTCCCAATGATCTAAGGTTGGTCTTCAACAATCGACACAAGAGGTGAAATGACAATGATCAAGGGACTAGAAAAGAATCCGTGGCATTTCGAACTCAGGGATTTGAACACTCTAGGCCGCAATTGAAAGATTAAACTCTTTCCAAACCCCGTCGGTAACTGTCCGATAACATCTCTCCTTCCCACGATGTTCTCGATAGTACGTTTTTGTTCAGATTTTAATTCGCTAACCGGAAACACAGCTAAGCTTTCTCTAAGCGCTTGCTGGAGGCCGTCTACGAACTTAACGTTCTCTGCAACCTTGGCCATATCGTGAAAGACTGCTACAAAGCGAAGGTTAGATTTTGGCGCGCACATAAAGCTACGTAAGCGTGAGCGTAAGTTGCTCGACATACCTGCGTGGCCCGTGCGACGAAATAACTTCACGGGATTTGCAAAGTTTCAGTAACAGCAAATTATACAAAACATCTAGAAATATTTCAGCTTACATCTCGTTTAACGTTGCGACACATTAACGCCTGCAACCATTATGTTTTATACGAACCTTGCAAACTTTTAAACACGTTCTCTTGTACAATGTATATATGAAGTTCATATATTTTGAACTGCGGTATTAGATACGTGTGATGCACGATCCTATTAGATACGTATGATGCACGTTCTCTTGTGATACCTGCGAAAGTATTCAGTATAATTTCCGATAAGATTTTAGCGGACAATCTGATCGATTTCTCTTACATTGTGTGCTGGGACTGAAACCTTTCACCTCGAGCAAAGCTCCGTCGCACGGCCCAAACAAACATGGCGAGCAACTGAGCTTCTTGTCTATCTCCGTGTTAAAACACACGAAAGCACACTTCACTCTGATTGGGCAAAAAAACAAAAAGATATTCTGGCACCATGCCGGAACGACTGCGGCCGTTTGGAACTAGTCTTTTAAGACAATCTCCCCAGGGGCTCTTCCGCCCTAACTTGAAATCCACTCACAGCCCCTGGGTCTCCAAGGATGGTTTAACGCTGAAAGAATTAATTGAACTGATGAAGTTCCCGTCCTGTTGCTAAATCCATCTAATTAAAACCTACCACGGCCGGAAATCTAACTTCTGAACAACTCTTATATTTTAAAGGAGAGAAAAATAAATCAGGCGTTATTCCTGATTTGAAACCCACAGTTTATATTCCAGCCTTGATTAACCTTCAGAACAGGCCTGACTTTTTTGCGTTTTTCAGCTGAACGGGGCCAAGTGCGAGGCAAGCACGAATTGTGAGCTGAGTCACGCGAGAGGGGAGGAGTTTCTGCACACTGGCGTTTGATAGAAGGAAAAATTAGTCAATGTATAAAAAATGTATAAGATGCATGAAATTTTTCGATTTGTTTTTGCGTCTCGTTTGCCACTTTGTTGTTCTTTACATATGTGACATCTGATCTATTTCTGAACAAACACACCTCACCATGATTTGGAATCTATTTGTTAATTCTTTAATGGCTTCTGCCGTGTTGGCGTGACGGTAGCTGTGCATTAGCCTAAGTGTAACCGCACCCTCCCATAGTCACTGTTGATCGCTGACAAATATGTATTGGATATTTTTAGTAACAGCAGACTGCATTGCATCGGAACAACAGGTGGGACCTATTACATGAGGGTCTCAATGGGGTGATGGCTTTTACGGCTAACGGTCAAAATTTTGGCCAATTCACGGCTGCTAACGGTTAAAATCTCTCCATTGTTGTCACAAAAAATTTATTTTACGGCCGGTTACCTTTTTTACTTCAAATGGTTGAAATTTGTCGATTTTTACGCCAAACAGCTTAATTTTTTGGCAGTTTTACGGCTAACGGCATTGAGACCCTCTTACATTATTAGGACTGACAAAAAATATAGGAGCACAGGAATTTCTAGTGATGGGAAGTGTGTTTCCTTTCAGAGGTGATAATAAATGCAAAGCACATCCGCAAGCTCATAAGTTGTGATGCAAGGGACCGGACAATTCGAAGAGGCAGTTCAAGTGACAAAACGCTACAAAGGAAGTCCTTGTCTAAATATTCTTTTTACAAGAAAGGATGGCTTAAGTAATCGGAAGCAGACACGATATCACTTGTTTTAATTTCAACTTTTAGGCAGCAGAAGGAACGAAATAATTGTCTATTTAAAAAAATGATAGGGACAACACTCAATCTGTCTAAAAATTTGCAATGTATCTGGTCTATCCAGTCACGAGGCTTTCTACTAAATTTAAATGACCATGTCTAGAAATCTCTACGATGGCGATAAAAATACAAACATTTTCCGCAAAGATTCGCCTTCCCGCTCAATTGGTTAGAGCGCTGGACTGTTCAGCGGAAGGTCGAGGGTCTGAGCCCCGGCCGGACCAACACTCAAGGTCTTAAAATGACTGAGGAGAATGTGCTACCTTTCTATAATATCAAGATATGGATAGACTTTCTAGTCTTCTCGGATAAAAACGAGTAAACTGTAGGTCCCGTCTCTTGCATCTATTAGTTAATTTGGTTAGGCAGGGGACGTCAAAAAAACCCACTCACGAGATTATTGTGATGTGGTCTGGCCTATTTACTGGAAATTGGGGGCATCTGTTAGATTTGCCTTTATTGATTGTAAACTGCTACAAGCAGTCTGGTAAAGTCCCCCGCACAGTGTTGTAAAAATGGCCCTGAAAAGCCCTATGGGGAGTAGTCAATTAAGCTAGGCATGTTCGACAATGCAACAGCTGAGCCAGCCAAACATACTTAACATCGCGCGATAGAATACGACAATGCACAGGGTTCTGCGGGTGCATTTTGCAACAGTTGTTCTTTATGCACCATTAGTATGGCGGTTATCGTGATCACTCCGGGTGAAAGATATTAACCGTAGTTAATCGTAAGTGAAGCACTATAAGCACCGCTGTTTCAGTTTGTCTTAACTCTTCCGTATAAAACCGTTTCTTTACTGCTGAATGACTTGCTGGTGAAGAAAACAAAAATCAGTCAGTGCCCACGGTTTTCGATCCTCCTAAAAATAAATTAACGAAACATTGTTTTCTCTTGATCCTCTTCGAGTTGTACTTACATGGCTTAAAGCTTGCTACAATATTTTAAAATTTCTTTTTTTAATAAAGTAATCAGTATTTTTATTTGCACAATTTCCTAGCGATTCTCTTCGTTCTATTAAAAGTTCTTCTCTACTAAGTCGTATTCAAGGGTTTGAACATGACTCAATATCTGGAAGGCAGCTGGATTTTCCTGGTCTCGTGGCCATACTTTTTACCGCCAAACGGTTACCTCTCAATCACAGTTACACTGCGGGATCTGGATACGAGATTAGAATTTTCGTAGGGTGCAGTAAAAATTTCTGCTGTTAATAAATTTTCTTTTTCGTATTCCGAGTATCAAAATAATTTGTTCATTCAATTAGTCAAAATGTTCTTGGAGAGAGTTTTTTCTACCGTATATGCGTAGTCAAATAACTGGACCGGCTAACTAGGTTCAGAGGGAATTTAAAGAAAAAATTGTGTAAATTAAAGTTTTGCCTCGATGATTGAAGAAGCTGCTAGCCTCTCTCAAATTACCCGTTTTTAAAGGCTATTGTGTTTTAGAAGTACCTTAATGTTTCATAAAATAAATACCAATTGGAGTATCAGAAGTGTTTTTCTCTCGTGGATGATAATAATTGCGGGTAAAGCCACAAACTCGACAAAGAATAAAAGGCTTTCTGCGCATTTTAATTGAAGACATGCTTCTGAGGAAATCGTTAAGTCGGCATCCCAGGTAAATTAAGGTTTAACTAATACTCACTGAGAACCATAAAGTCGAAATATCTTTGGTTGCAAATGCAGAAAACCTGGAGGAAAGAGGAAACAGGCAACTATTCATCAAAGACGAAATGATGGCGGCAGAAAATTTAACAGAAACAAAAAACACAACCAAAAACACTTGAAGAACCGTGATATGTTCCACATCATTGGTAGTTGGATTAAAACAACACGCATCCTCCGGCTTTCAACAGTCAACTCTCTCCTCTCCTTCACAGCATTTCTTGTGAATTCTCTTATCCATGTTGCCCCTCATAAAGAATCTTCCCTTCATCCGCCGTCCAAACTCTTGTATCGCTGTCTGGCAACAGCTGATCTTTTAATTGGACTTGTTACACAGCGACTCCATACAATTCATTGGATTTCTTTAGCTCGCGAAGATTGGAATCTCTGTCGATATGCTTTCGATACAGCTTTCACATCAGGCTTTCAATTATGTCTAGTATCTTTGTTGACGTTAACGGCTATAAGCGTGGAAAGACTTCACGCGCTGTCGTTGGAGCTTCGATAGAGACAAATTGTAACTTTGAAACGAACTTTTTATATCGTGGTAACTGCCTTATGGGTTATATCTGGTGTCGCTGCTTTTCTCTACCTTCTAGACTATCGTCTAACATATGGGTATAGTTATGTGGTCGTACTATCATGTTTGATTATCGCATTCGCTTGCTAAACGAAGATTTTTCTTAGTCTACGCCATCGTGGCATCAGTTCAAACGCAAGATCGTGCTCAACAACAGCCGAGTGCGCCAAATGCACTGAATATCGCACGATACACAAAGGCAGTATACGGTGCACTATGGGTGCAGTTAGCATTAATTGTTTGTTATGTTCCATATAGTATAGTGGCAATTTTTATAGCTTCAAGTGGAATCCATTCATCAGAATTAATCGTTTGTGGGCGAATAGCGACTGTTTTCATCCACATTAACTAGTCTTGGAACCCATTTCTTTACTGCTGCAAGATTAGCGAAGTTAGACAAGCAGTCAAGGAGACAATTAAACAAACACTTTGCTGTTCATGGAGATGAGTCCTCTTTTGATTATATATGTATTGATATTTGTAAAATTGTGGCTCTTATGCGGAGTAGGCTCTGATATGACCTCGGATAAAAAGAATTGAAAACGTAATATAACATGTACGAGCTGCCACTGGTAACTCTCTCTTTTCTGGTGAATAACTATCAAACTCCAAGTATTTAAGAGTAATTAACAAGAGCTCTTAAAAGTTTCTTTTTTGGACAATGAACTATTTTTCTTTTTTTGTTGTTCACGTATCGTCCTAGGAGTTTGGTCACTACTCCAGTTTTTCACTTCATTTTGCTGTGTTATTTGATGTAACTTAGAACGTTCATGAATAAAATCAAAGTGGATGGTTTGGCTGCTTTTAAAAGATATGGATGTATGTGGGTAAAGTAAGTTTCACCATCGCCAGTTCACACGCAAGGTCAGTCTTTTCCAAAATTCATGTACATCATGAATGGCATTTTAAGGGGAAAAGCAAAGTCGAATGACACATACAATCAGTATTCGAGGTCTAATATGAATAAAAATATAAATGTTCACCATCCATTATGTTTCCGGTATGTTGCAGATTGTTTGCAAATTCTCTGACTTCCGAGCCATTAACATTATTAAATTTCATTTTGTTCCTTTCAGTGAAGTCGTGTTTGAAAACTTAATTCAGAGTAATTGAGTAATTCAGAGCTCAAAAACATACGATTGCTATATATCAGGGTACACCAAGACAAATAAGTTATTATTCGTTGTACATATTTAATGACTTTCGAGCTGTCAAAAAAATAAGGCTACAAATTTCTCAATGTTTGCACTGTGAATTAATTCCTAACTCCTATTCACATTTGAATCGAATTTTACCGACTTAGGCAAACAATAATTGTTAAATGTTAAACAGCCGCTTTTTAAAGGTGCTCAATTCAGAGAGATAGTCCAGAAAAAAGACCTCGAAATGGAAATCAGAGCCTGTGGTGTTAAAGCAACCTCTTAAGAATTGATATTTCTCTTTGATGGTTAATAGTGTTTCATGACATAATTTACAGTGGAAGTCACAATGGGTTTCAATTCTAGAATATAAAGTCAGAAAAGTGTCACAAGAATTGGTAATTGTTGAAGAAGTGTTTCCTATCGTGAGCGATGACTAATGCAAGGTGCACTTGAACTCCATTAAGCGCGTTACGAATGGGGTAAATGCTATTGGAGAAAAGTTGATGAATATGGAAATAGGTAATTAACTTGCAGAAAAAGTATGTAGAATGGGGGCAACGACAAATTTAACAAAATTAGTATAGGTAATCGCATGGGGCCGAGTAAAATTAAGGATTAATATCACGCGTGTTTTCGGAAGTTGCTGAAATTGCCCGAGTCGCGCTACAATATGAAATTCCGTTTTTTCTGGTAAAATTCTTTCAGTACTGAGCCAAAAACTAAAATTTAGAGGTATAAATATGTTCTCTTAACTTCGCTACTACATAAACACAGAAACTTATTGAGGCTGTTATGCCTTGGTTGAATCATTTTTCAATTATTGCGTAATTGCTTGAGGTAACGCGTTTCAGTCAACTTTGCACCCTTTACTTAAGGTGGCTCAATAGGGTTATGCAAGATCACGAAGCACGCGCCAGTGACATCAATCGAAAGTTAATTTTTCTCGTTGTTTTTGCTATTTTTCAAATCAAAGCTACTGAAACATAAAAAACAAGGGCCTAAATTTGCTGTACAACAGTCACCTCTGAAGTCAAGGCTTTTAGTCCCAAATTAAAACTACTCAAATATCGCCATTTTATGACGTCTGTTTGACTTTGATTTCAATTTTCTTCAATTTCCTTCGGTAAAATTTTCTATTATTCTCCGACCGGGTAGAGTCTGACAAGACGAAACTTTTAGAATCGAAAAAAATAGGGGTTGTCAAGGTAGTTTTTTCGCTTTTAACATTTTTGTTGTTTTTTGGCTGAGCGAAAAACTTGTCTTACAAATTTTTCTGATAAATTCTCAGCAAGGAAATGTAAAAGGGTATAACATCTCTGCCAAATTTTAAAGAATTTCACCGAAGGAAATACGAGAAATCTGAGGGGGAACTTTCTATTTTCTCACCTCAATGACAATCACGTCATCAGAATAGGAACTCGCCAAGATCGCTATTTGAGCATGCGCGAACTTTGAACCACGCGGTTTCGTCGAGGACGAATGTGTAAATACGGGCGGTCATTATCTTTGACGTTTTTGTACAAACTGCGTTTGACCTGAAAGTCAGTTGAGAACATACCTTAATTTACTATGCCGCAGAATCCTTGGAAATCCCTTCGAAGTGTTTCAAAATTGCGGAGACTATTCTCGTCGTGTTTGTGACCCTTGGAAGCGATGAGCGACTGGACAATGGCCGTCTCGTCAAAATACACACAAGACCTTTCCGTCCAAATCGTTGGTACAACTTATTTAAATCCTCATATCTTAGGCTACTGCCAGCAATTTTTTCGACAATGCTTTGCTTTATTGGGCTATCCGCATGACCTGGGTTGAACAGCTTTCCTCGAAAAGACAAGAGTCTCTGATGACGGTTGTCAAGATATTTCAGGTCTTCGGCGGCGTCCTTGACAGAGATTACAGAACTTCTGTTCACCAGCATTTCATCAGACAAAGCCAACCTAGGCGGAAGCAAGATTCTTCGAAGAGCGATCACGTCCTCTAGGGCGTCGTGGGCATCAAAGGTAGTTTGAAATAAATGTTCGTAAACAGAACTCTGCCCAGGCTTTGGAAATTTGGCTAAACTTCAAAATACCCGGCCACTCATTTAAATTTACCTTCTGCGTTTTGGATGGAAGAGTGCTTGCTTTTGATGAGTGATTTCATCAGTGTCAGAGTGTCTGCAAACCAGATGGAACTGATGGAACTGAGCTCCGCGATAAAATTTTCGCCACCGTTTCGAAGAAGTATTGGAATATCAAATGTGGCGGCGTTGTGTCAAGCCAAGATTGTGCAAACAGGCTTTGTGGATCGTGTTGAAGCTGAATCTATGCTGGCCCTCAAAAAAGTTAAGAACTGCCTAAGTACTTGCGATAACTCAAAGGCTTCTACTGGTCGATTATCTTTGAAAAGTCGGCGGATTCCATTGACAGTTTTAACTGTAAGTTTGTTGACCTTTGACGCGTGAGAATCTGTCTCTGGTTGGTAGAATATGGCATGAGAATTGTTTACCTGACCTATCCACGGCAGCGAGCTGACATACTTCTGCTGATTTTCCCGTTGAATTTTTCTCGATGTCAAATAAAACAAAGTGATAAAATTTACTGTCTTCAAATTTTTCCTTTTGAACTGTGGGTCTGGAAGTGTATTTCGGAACTGCATTTTCGTACTGTTCTTGTTGTTGTTTCGTGACAGCAGCGGTTATATCATACAGATCAGTGATTGAAAGTTCAGAATTGTTCAACTCCATTGTTGTCGCAGAAGAGTTTAGGTTCAGGCCAATGCCACTTTCATACATGGTACCTTCTTTGCCCTCGTTTTTCGAGGTTTCTGAAATCTGGTGTTTGTGTAATTGTGATCGACGTCGCTTGAATGCAACTGTTGATTTCCTTTGTTTGTCCTTCGAACTTTTCATGTCCATTTTCGTATTATGGTCTACACAGAAAAGACCTGGCTCTATGTTAAATGACGCTAGAGTTTGAGGAATGTACCTGTAACCTAAATTTACTTGAGAGACACTGCAGGACACTCGATAATCATTGCTTTCACTTCCCCCGTTAAAGCGAATTTTGGGGTTCTTCGAGCCCACCACACTGTTCAGAGACTTGTTACGTTGAGAATTTGCTGCAGGTGCAAGTTTGTTTATAACAATGTCTGTGGTATATTCATCAAAGAGAGATTTCAGGGCTGATTGAAGGCTATCTCCTTGGAGGTCTTTGCCATAGGGAAGATCTCTGTGAAAATAATGAGAAGGGTCTTTCTTGTATCGACACCATGTTTCTCTACAACCAGTATGGTCACCAAATGCATGAGGCACAATGCTTTGAATTGCAGATTTCATGTTTGTAGCATCCCCCTTATTTTGTGCAATACAGTATGTAGAGGATTTGACAAGGTAATTGATGACTTTCTGTGACAACACTGAACTGTTGGGGAACTTACTTCGTTGGCTCAAGTTGTATAGGCGTGTTGTAAGGGATCTTTTTATGTGAACTGTATCACTCCATTTTTTCACACCATAGGGTACCTTTTGCTTTAGGTGAGATTCAGTCATTGAATCATCATCCCCGGTGTAAATTGAAAATTTGACATTTGATTTAGTTATCTTATTGAAAAGTTCAACTGCAGCTAAAGGCTCCATTGACTTTGAAGAGCCTGAATGATATTTTCTACAGTCATGGTCATTTGGTTGTTTTCCTACCTTTTTAGCTTCATCACAGGAGTGGCACATTTTATTTTTTGTTGTGTAGTCAAGGACCTTACCAGTTGAAAGGCCCATGACTGCAGCATGTCCAGTCTTAGAGTTGAAACCTCACCCCCGTTTCTGCCACCCCATCTCATAAGAACAGGCAATAGGTACCAAATTGTTCTGGTCAGGCTCGTTACCATTTTCAATTGCCTTCTCTCGTTCAAGGTTTAGGAATTGCTAGCAACTATTTTTTGCTACTAGCTCTATTACCTTTCCAGCTTCCCTTTCCCGATTTTTAAAAGTTGATGGGTATTAAGGTATTATTTATTATTTATTATTATTATTATTATTTATTTATTATTTATGAGTATTATTTCATCTGTAAGGGTTTCTAAGTCCACCAGTCTGGATCCTTGTGGCAGGTTCGCTTTCCTCTTAGCTTTATTCTGCTGATGGGAATCAGGGTTGGAGTCAACAGAACAGGTAGGCCGATAATTAGGACAAGCTTGACAGGAAAATCTTACCAAAAATTAAGACTTCCGAATAAAGAAAAACGTACTGACCTCACGTGCTCGTGTCATTCGTTTTGCTGGGGGTTCGTTTTCCTTGGATATGTTATCATACTGGAGCTTCCTTTTGGCATTCCACGTTTTGAATCCTCCGTGTAACCTATTTATTTTTGTTTCTTTTCTGGTTTCGATCGCTTCCACTTTCCGAAAGCGACCTGACGCATTACGGATGTTGTGTAGGCGTTGTGTAAAACTTCTGGTCTTTCACTGTCAATATAGAGTCCTAAAGTGTGACGTCACGTTGCCATGACAGCATTTTTTTCTGGTCTAAACAGTTTAAACTCATACTTCAAACATGGCGTCTTTATCGATATGCTCACTCGTTTCTTTCTTTTCTGGAGAGCGGAAATCGCTTGATCGCGGAGAAAACCACTTCAAATCAGACCATGTCCAAAGCTTTATTTATTCCAGGGGAGTCATCAAAGGTGAAGTCCAAGCAAGCATGAAAAATAAGGACTACAAAGTCACAGTAAGTTGCCAATTTGGGATCACAACACGTGTGTTCAATTCGAAGAACTCCCAACCCCGATTTCACCTCCAATTTAATGTTTATATTGCGGAATATATATTGCAACTTACGTGTCTGTTTCGAATTATCTTTTTATCAGATTTATCTCGATGAAAACCTTGAAATAAAAAACACAGAATGCGAGTGTCCTCGCGGCAAGTTCAAGTGCAGTCACGCGGCAGCCATATTTATTTATGGCATCCATAACCTTAGCAGGACGGACCTGGAATGCCAATGGAAACGAAAGCGAAAGACAGAAAGCGTACAGTCTGCAAGCCAGATGTTTCCAGCGCCACCGAAGAGGAAGGATTACAGCCCTTTGGCGCGCGATCCTAGCCGAGAAGATCGGATGTGGCTGTACAGCGAACTAAAGCGCTATGGCAAATTTACAGGGACCTGCTGGATCTTGAGTCCCGAACCACAACCTGCTACCCCTCTCCCGATCAAGACGATTGAGGATATCATTTACTCAGAAGGTTTCCTTATGGCATCTACGAAGGAAAAACAATTAGAGTACTTGATTGAGAATGCAAAAGTAGAGGAGAGAACCATAAATGTTGTGAGCACCCTCACGGCTGGCCAGCGAAACAGCCCTGCATGGCACCAAGCTCGTAGAGGCCGCCTGACTGCCAGTAATTTTGGCTCCGTCCTCCAGGCAAAAAGAGTTACACCGTCTCTTATCAAGCGAATACTTGGGGAATACAACTTGAGTGGAGTTAAAGCAATTGCATTGGGACAGGACAATGAGACTGAGGCCCTGAAATCCTTCACCAACATCACAAACTTTACACCTGTACAGACCGGCCTTTGGCTACACGAGTCGGGAGTTCTGGATGCTTCCCCTGATGGACTTGTGGTAGACGACTCGGTGATTGAGTGTAAGTGCCCCTACACACATCGAAATGCGACAATCAAGGAAGCTTGTGGGCACAAAGACTTTTACTTGGAGGAGAAGGAAGGGAATTATACGCTGTCTACCACACGTTTACTGGCATCAGTGTCAAGGCCAGATGTTCCTGACAAAGCGCAAATTCTGCTACTTTGTTGTATGGACCACAAAGGATAGTGTAGTTATCAAGATTGAACGAGATGAATCTTGGGAGCACAATATTACTATCTTGAGTGATTTTTACTTTCATCAACTATTCCCAAAGATTACGGAGGGAGAACTTTGAAAAGTGGTGCACAGATACTGGACATAATCAGAGTGGGGGGGGGGGGGGGGAGTGGGAGCTAATGTAAATAGGCAATAGCTAATGTTAAAAGGTATTTTTTTAAATTTCATACATTAATTTCTTAATATAACTTTACATATTCTACACTCAGATAGAGACACAAGTTAAAGAACCCACATTTTTCCATTTAGCATAGTAACTTAATAATAAATTACATTCTTCCTGAAAGCAAGCTAAAACAATTTATTTTTTTTTTGCAACCAATGGCTACTGGTAGCTGGTAACACTTATCCTGGTTACTCAACAGGGCCCAGGTGCATAAAACTTATGCCACACTTAAGTAGGCTTGCATAGCAATGCAAAGGGAAGGGGAGGGAGCCAAAACAAAATCCATGCAGACACAGGTTATTTTTTCTGACTACCTCTCACCATTCCTTAAGCTAATTTAAGTGTGGCTTTAGTTTTATACACCTGGACTCAGGCTCCCAGCTTCACAGACACAAAAGTAAAACCTTTAAGCCAGCACGACTTTCACACTTGGAACTACTGGACGAAAGAATTCCATACTGGTCACATGCCCCTGACCTGGATTTAGTTGAAATGACAATTTAAGAATGTCACTGGATTTCATTATAATCTATTTTCACAGAACACATAGTAGTTTGTATTAATGAACATAAAGGAGATGAATATCAGAAAAATGTAAAACTAACCACATCATATTTTTGACCAAAGCTATGTCAATACCATTTGATCTGTTACAGTAGGGCTTCTAGTAATACAAAAATAATATTAAAAACTCATTGTACTATAATTTAGTTGAAAAAAAGTTCTATTCAGTCAAATTCAAAGTCTTCGCAGCCATCCTTGATCAATGGATACTGCAAATTAACAAGAGCTGAGCACAGTTGGCATAGCTTGTCAGCATGGCACCTCAAAAATGCTGGGATGAAGCCAAGGATGCAAAAACTCTTAAGTCTTGCATTTGCACGCTCTACATGGATGCGACATCGCGCTATTGATTTCGTCGCCCTTGCCTCACTCTCTGTAAACTTTCCATTGTTGAGAAATGGTGATATGTTCACTGAAACACCTCTTGGAACTATATTGCTGATGAGAAAACCTTTGTCTGCCAGAACAAGATCACCAGGACTCAAATGTTTACAAAATCCAGACTCTAACCATGACCTTGTCACTGACTGAGCCGGGAAAGAGATCACTAACATAGGTTATAACTCCATTTGGGGCAACCCCTATAATGACTTTGAAAGAGTTCATTCCCCTGTAGCTGGAATATGTAGCATTCTGCTGGGACATGAGCATAGGTGCAGCAATTTCAATGTCTGTACAATCAATCACAATGCGGCAACTGCTGTACTCAGTGAAAGAGGATAGCAAACACATCTTGTTCTTTTCTCTAGATGGCACGGTTGTCATGATGTCTTTGAACAGGAGAGAATGCAGAACATGGACAAAAGTTAGTACTATGTTAGCAACAGTTGCAACACTGCATGAAAACAACTGGGCTAAATGTAGATTGGTATAATTTTGTTTCAGTTTCATCAGAGTGATAAATATCTGGTCCTCAAGTGTGATCGCCTCAACCTTCCATCCAGCATAATAGTTTATTTCACCCTTGAATCTTGAAACATATCCCACAACAATATCAAAAACATCCTTAGTGGGTAGACCTGTCTCCATCCGTATCACCTCAGGGCTCAAGCTCTTAGCAGAGTAGTGTGCACTATAGTAACTTGACATTTCCTTGTGTTTAGCAAGTTCTGTTGAAGTCATGTCAAGCTCTATTGACAGCAGAGCTTCTTTGGAACTTGTCTTTTCCTCTTGTGAGCATTCAGTGGAACATGGTTCAGAGTTCTCTTTAATCTCTTCAAGCACAGATGCTACAGTTGGTAATTTCGTGGGCTCGGCAGACACTTTCCGTTTTTTTCTTGGGGGTAGGTGTACTGGGAGGTGTTGGTCCTGTACCTGGCAGCAAGTCCAAACTATCAAACAGCTTGTGCCTGTTTCTGTCACTGATGGTTGGCATATTTTCTTTTCGCCCATCTTTAAAGTGACAACTGCAAAGTCGCGAATGTTTGCTGGGCTTTCTATCTCCTCTCCTATAACAGAAAAAGACAGAAGCAGTTACTATACTTGCGCTTAAAAAACCCAAAGTTTAGTTGGTCACATGCTTAACCTTGTAGTCTAAGACGTGAATGCAAAGCGAGTATTTCTCTGAGGTTGTTACTTAATACTAGTTAGTGTAAAAGCTTTGATACTCACAACTATCATATAGTTTTTTTAGTAACTAAATAATCTTAGATCAAGACTGAAGACAAGGAAAGGCAAAGCCGCGAGAAAACAAATAAGACGAGAAAGAGAAACGGCTAATCGTGAATCAGTTTGAGATAAAAAAAAAAAAAAACAGCTATTTCTAATCGATGGTACAGCATCGAAATATATATTTTTCGAAAAATACTCACCTTACAAATGATATCCACTTATCATAGAGTGTTTTATGTTTTTTCTGGTCTGGAAACGAAAAGAATCGGCAGCAGTGGCTTTCAGATGTGTGATTGCAATCTGGATGAAAACACTGGCCCATCGCAAACTTCGTCTCCGTGGCGTTTTGACTCGAATTATTGCTCACCAGGTGCTTTTGTCCGCTTATTATATTCTTCAATAGTAAGGCCAAAGGTTATCTTGATTCTCTTTATCTTATTTCTATTATTGGAGGATAAAATGCGCTATTATAGCTCTTGAAGTGCTCGAGGGACGCCATATTGGTTTGTTTAGACCACAGACTTCTGGTGCTATGGAAACGTGACGTAAGCACTTTAGGACTCTATTGTGCTCATTACTGGAAAGTATCGATGCCGTTTCACTCTCGTCTAGTAAACTTCGCGATTATGTGACAAAAATTGTGCACTCGCGTGAAGCCGCCATGTTTGTTTACATATTTGATGCCATTTAAAAGCTCGCGCCATTTTCGTACCCATTCTTCGCCCGGCCAAAAAACCCTATTGAGCCACGTTAATTCCTGAGAAAATATCTGTAAGAATAATTTCGTACTTTTTCGTTCTCTTTTTCTTAGGTAGGTAGTAAAAAGTGCAAGTTAATATTTTTAGGATTCCATCAAGAACCAAATGCCTAATATTTTCATGAGCCGTCAGGAGAATAAAGTGAATAATACCAATCCATCTCGAAAATTGATATTTCACAAAGCTCTTTCATTTCATCTAAGTTTTGCGATATCACACTAAACTATTAAGTAAACTACTCCTAAGTCAAACTGACATTTAAAAACAAGCACCTTCACACAACGGAGTCTTCCTTGACATTATTGACAATTTCTAAACATATTTTACATTCAAATCCATGGATGTTTTTTGTGGTTCAGTTCCTATCTCGGTCCACATCACTGACAATTACTGATCTGCTTTCTTTCAAAAAGTCAGACAAAATTTTTACCAATAACTGCATATTGCAAGCAAAGTTTGGCAAGAAAGAAATTCCGCCTCCCGTCTGTGTCGAGTCGTTTTTTTGCAACATTTTGTAGAAGTCTATTGACAATAAACATTTACTCTTGAGATATAGTTAACGAAATGAGTTTCCAACGCCTGTTCTTGAGAATGATGCTCTAAACATAATTTGAAAATTTACAACCCTGATATGTCAATATTACATCAGCCCGTGCATATCCACTGAACTAAATACCTTTCTCATTCGATGGCATTTAGTTATTTTTTCGTTTATTCGAAAAGCCACGATTCGATTACAATTATAAACATTCATTCATCTACAACTCGAAGAATTTACCTTTAGGACAGCAGAGTATATACTCGTATAATTGTCTGCTTTACAGCTACCTACTTCTATAATTTTCCAGCCGTAAAGAAACGGATTTAACGTCGAGTTAAAGTTAACGAAGGTACCTACCACTCCTCTTATGACCACTAAGTGAAGATACGAATACGTTTTAATATTTCTGATGACAGTTTCCACTATACCGTACAGCAAATAAAAAGCGAGTAAATGTATCAACAGTGATCTGTTCACTGCCTTTTTTTATCGCGTAATGTTCAGTGTATTTGAAACGGATTTAATGTCGAGTTAAAGTTAACTAAGGTACCTACCACTCCTCTTATGACCACTAAGTGAAGATACGAATACGTTTTAAAATTTCTGATGACAATTTCCACTATACCGTACGGCAAATAAAAAGCGAGTAAATGTATCAACAGTGATCTGTTCACTGCCTTTTTTTTATCGCGTAATGTTCAGTGTATTTGGTTGGCTCGGTTCAAGTTGTTGAATGTGATCTTCAACTTGAGTGTTATGATGACGAAGAGTTCCGAAAATGTTTGTATTGACCGAATTGAAATATGACGTCCAAGTTGAATTACCATTGTTTTGGACTTACTAGCCTCGTCTTGACGAGGAAATATAAAAGGATTATCACGTGTGCGAGAGGCTAGTAAGTCCAGAACAATGGCAATTCAAATCGGACGCCATATTTGGATTCGGTCAATACGAGGCGATTGAGACTGCTAGGTAAGATGGTACGCCTAGACGGCTATACCATGAGGTTATACAGCGATCTAAACTGTACAATAAAGAACCGAGACCAGATAAAACCCAAAAAATGGCTACAATAATATCATGCTTTTTAAAGTTATAACTTGTCTGTATCTCAGCCCTAAAAACAGGGCAACAAGTCTGTCCACGCTCATGGCCGTCAACGCCAATAACGACACTCTACACAAAGCATAACTTGTGATGTGCACAGCGTCAAATACGTATCGACAAAGACTCCAGTATTCGTAAAGATCGGACAACTAATAAGCAGCATGGAGAGGCTGGGTGACAAGACCAACCAACAGATCAGTTGTTGCCAGACAGCGATACAAGATTTTGGAGGGCGGATGAAGGGAAGATTCCTTGCGAAGGGCAACAAAGATGAGAGAATTTCTAAGAAATGCTGTGAAGGAGAACAGAATGTTCGCTGCTGAGAGAGATAAATGAATTGTTGTTGCAATCCATCTACCAAGGACGTGGAGCATCACATTTCTTCAAATAGATTAGTCTGTACTCCACCTCCAGTCAAATTTGTTTCCTTAGCATTCGCTTGTTGAGCACTCTACGATAATCCGCTATGGAAATGTTCAACATCGGCTACTCTACAAAGAATATTCCTCTTCCATCACAGAACGACTACTTACAACGACTCGTCGAAAAAACCGGGCAGTTTCTACGTAGAATGCGCTGGAAAGCTTACTTCTTCCTCAATCCTGACACGACCAACCCCTCAAAAGACAAGTACGGCTTCAAGTCTACCAAGAACCCCTTCCGATCGACGAACTAAAGAAATTTGAAGGCGACATGCTTAAGATGCTACAATTGACGCAATTCCAGCAAGCTAGTGAACAACCCTTTCCTCAAAAAGCTGAAAGACGACACCACATGCATCAGAAACCAAACCAAACTTCTCATCTCCGCTGACAAAACAACGAACTTTTACAAACTGAAGCCGTCAACATACAACACCCTACTTGAACAAAACATCACCAAATCCTACCAAAAAGGACAAGAACCCAAATACTTCACTGGTCATTCATTCAGAAAACAAAAACATCGCTACGAATAACGGGTGCTTTGTAAATCAGTAGCTGGTTAATGGTTGGTTTTTATTTTTATATTTCTCTTTCTGGTAGTGTTTGGTATGCTTCTTACTATAACCTCTTTTGCTTTGTACGAAATTTTTTAAGCGCGTTGACGAAGAAAAAATCTGTCGAGCTCTTATAATGAAAAAGCTTGAACATTTTTCGCATCTGAAAGAAAATTTTGATGAAAATATTCTCATTGTGGGTTTCTGACTGACAACTGTTTACTCTCTTCCTTGCTTCATCTGTTTGACCATTTTCTTCATCATATCCCTGAACGAAAAAAGTGCAATTAGGAAAGTTGTTGACGCATTATTTAAAGGATGCGTAGGTAGGCAGGTAGCGAGTGAGTTCATAGGCTGGCGAGTGGTTCATGGTGGTCGGTGGTGGGGAGGGAATTACAAACGTTTCTCACCTGATCACGTTGAGTTTATCTTCAACTGACTCCCAAGGATTACCATCTTCGCTGAATTCTAGAAGCTCTATCAAAAGGCCAGACGAGCAATTAAATTAACTTAAAGATGAAAACATTTAGAGACTTCAACAGTAAAACATTAGAACGAAGATAAGTATTCATCAGTGAAAGATGACAAATTTTTGCCTTGTTAGAATCATTGAACATGAAGCAGTTGTTGTGACTTAAAAGTCGCAAAAATCTCAATCGGTCTGAAAAAAACCAAACCTTCTGCCAATTTCTTTTCACTTATCCAGTCTTCCTCCTTGTAATACTTCACGCGCAGATTCTGAAAGAGCAATTTATAGCGACACGTAAATGAATGAGTAGATCAGGTAAATAATCTATCCAGCCACAAATTTACATCATAGTTGTTATTTAATTGGTTGAAATCGAGCGGATGCATTACTCAGGCTTGGATTCACCCTAAATGCATAATCTACAACTCAAGACGAAAAACGCTGACCAGTGCAAACTCGATCCTCGTGCCTCGCCGCTGACCTACCAGTAACGGAAATCTTTCCATGCGAGTGAGATGTAAAATACGGTCCACGTCATACTCCAGATGGGCGACTTTCTTGGCCTGAATGTAGGTCGTGCTCATCTGTGCTATGAGTATGTTGAGTAGAATCACAATCACAGTCCCCATGTACGCCAGCATTAACAGAATGGAGAGCCAACTGCAAGGAAAACATACTTACGAGTTGACACGCAGTCAGTGACTTTCAGCGCTTGTCAAACAAAACAGTCGCAAGAGAGCGAGTATGTGCCATAGCCTAACGTAACGTAAGGCAAGGTGACAAACGAAACGACGGTGACAGGCACTTACTTGAAGATTGAGTAGTCTTCTGCGATTGGTCGCTGTTCAGATAGTGCCCGAAAACCGCTTAACAAAACACTTTCAAAACCACTAAAAAAAAACAGAGTTAAAATCTTCAGTGATTTTCTCTTTAGCTAAAAACCGCCATATGAATGACAAGCCAAATTATAACATAGCGCGCGCGCTAGTTCTATCTAATTCCTATTGCGTCAACATGAACAAAATCTTTTATGTACGCACGGTCGTGCTCAATAAAATGATGTATGCAGTTTCAAAATAGCTGCAAAATTTCCGTCATGTGAGTTCCTTAAGTCAAAGTTTCGGAAAGCGATATTAGTAAATCGAAGACCAACCAAACTTTTCTTTGGCTTTCGACCTTCACGCAAGTAGTCAAGCCAACAAGCACTACGAAAACGAAACACAACACAACAGGCCCGTTTCCCGAATTTATCGGAACAAGAGCAGGAGAAAATTTTAGCTGAAAGACATTCAGCAAGAACTAAGAAGACTACAAATTGGTCTGTAGCGACTTTTAAAGGTAAACGTCTCTGTTGATGACGTTTTTTTGGTTACATTTGTTAACTCTACCGAAAACCATTTAATTACAAAATCAACAAAACAATCGGAGACGCCAACATTTTCAGGCAACTTTCATTTCAAAAAACATTACAAAAACGTCATTCAGCGCCCAAATTGTTTTCTTATGTTATAAAAGAATTGTTTCATGCTTTTAGCTGTGCGTATATCGAGTTATGGATGCACTTGGGAAGTTTGGAAAGCACTCAAGAAGCTAGACTTGCTCTCGGCTGCGCCTCGAGCAACTCTTACGCTTCTCTCGTACTCTCCAAACTCCCCGCGTGCATCCATAACTCGATAGACGCACGCTAAGCATGAAACAATTCTTAAGTCACAGCTACTACTAAAAGCGGGGCTGCAGTAGATCAATAAATCGATGCTACTTTTTTAGAAAAAAAAAGTTAGTTGGATATCTTCACAGCTCTGAAGA
The DNA here is from genome assembly GCF_964205215.1 of Stylophora pistillata. NCBI lineage: Eukaryota > Metazoa > Cnidaria > Anthozoa > Scleractinia > Pocilloporidae > Stylophora > Stylophora pistillata. The sequence continues at coordinate 19,133,533 of NC_142529.1, forward strand.
ATTTTGAACCAAAAGAACTCTAGAAGATACAAAACCTTCATATTTAGGAAACTTCCCTCACATTTTTTTCAAATCTTAACTACTTAACTTACTTAAACGATACACAGCTATAACAAAAGTAATGCCGTAAATGGTTTGAACCCGGGGGTAACATGTGACTCTGATGATGACTTCCGCACAGGTTGTCGAAACGTCAGTCACTACCTCCGACAACAGTCCTTCTCAGGACTACACTCACCCGGAAGATCACACTACACCTTCACATATAATAAAAGTATTTATTGCCTTGGATTTACCTTTTTTTTCCTTTTTTTTTTTTTTTTTGCGACAGTCAGAGAAGCAACTGTTTGCGAGCCGCGCCTTGTGTTTTGTATGAGCGGCCAGGCTACTTAGTTGACCTGACCCCAATCTCCCTCGCTTTCTTTCGCTCAGTCGCCACCCGCTTCGCGTTTCCCGACTAAACTGACGCCTGTAACAGACTACTGACGGTTGGGCTACACTCGGAAATCTCTCAATGCAGGAGGTACAACATTTTTAATCTACATTCTTCTAATGGCTGAGATTGAAGTTTAATTGTTTCTGGAGTTTACCTCTCTTTGATACCCACCTAAATCCCGTGTTATCTGAGATTTGACTGGATGAACGGAGAGATAAAAACAAGGCAGAACAGAAAGGAAGAAAAATCACGGAAAAAACAGCCATGAAGCGGGCTAAATCTTGCTGAATAATCTTAGCCAAGGTCTTGGTGTATAAACCTGTGGTCCTAAAGCCAACAAGTGAAAAGGTCTCTGTTAGATCAAATAATCAGGATCACGACTAAATGTTCCTCTAGAAAACCAAATTTGTTACAACGCCAAAGTAAGAGACATAGAGAAAACCACGCAGATTAAAGCTCAAAACACAAAGAATTATTTGAACTAGTGAAAGACCACCAACTGAAGTTGCTAATGATTTTGAGTTAAGATTGACCGTTTCAAGTCAGATTAAACTGCATGATCAAATATTACAATTAAAGAACTTTATTTGAGAGCCTGTTTCGATCTTCTTCAGTTATAATCAAATAAGTTCTGGCCTTTTTAAACCTCTAAAGGTATATTTGATTAGGGAGATCTTCAAGTCGCAGAGCACAAACTCCGTTCTAATTATAAACTATAAATCATTATTAAAGAGAACAATCATTTCTTACACATACATTAAAACTCAACCAGTCATAGTTTGAGTTTCAGTTTATTACCTCGTCAGGCAGGAAAACTTAAATATCCTCAGGGAGTTAAATAAAAATGCTGACGATGCCACCAACCACTGTGATTTACTACCAGTGTATCGCAAAGGTATTATACATAGAATTAACACCAGGCCTAACCAGTCAAACAAGGTTATCCACCCAGTGAAGTATGAACGGCCATTTCTGAAAGAAAGCAGTTTGAAACAATTAAGAATTGGGGCCACAGCTTTATTTGAGCCCTACAGATTCTCATGAAGTCCCAGACTATTCAAATAAAACTCAAAATTTTATGTATTATGATATATCGCTGTGCATGGTTTTAACTTTTAAGCGTAGTTGAATTTACTCAACTGTAAGCAGTTTCCCCATCAAAACAGCACTAATACTTTAACTGTTACTCAAATGTGCAAAAATAGAGTAATACAGCCCCTGTATGATAAGTACTCATTGATCACAAATTGAAAGGAAAAAAGTGAAAGTTAAATAGTTGCATGACTCACATTCTCATTTGATTGATTTCTTCACACACATAAAAATAACCATAACGAGGGTGAACACCTCACAAAGCCCACAAAAAAAATCTGCTGTACCCACGTACTGGGTGGGGTCCAGTCTTGTGGAGGCATGAAGCAGGGAATACGACAAGAACAGCAAGAAGATGACGTACAAAGCTGCTTGAAAGCTGTGGGAGAAAAAAAAAAGAAACAAAACATTTATGCAGATGCTTTTAACTTCCATGCTTGAAACAAGTTTGTTTATGTGAGTCACATCATGAACATAATAATTGCATCATAATCAGAGAACAGTCTATCATTAACAACAGTGGGGATGTTTAATAGATAATTTTTGTAGTGCAGGGTGTAGCCAGGTGAAAATGATGCATTTACAAACTTGAAAGAACCTTACTTGAGCTATTTGAAACATATTTTCAATTAACTTGCAAAGTTCCCTAGTTCAAGGTTCCCAAACTGAACCAATATAATAGATATGAATCAGAGTGATAATTAACTATGCACTTTTCATTAGTTTGTTAATAGGAAACCCAGTTGTGTGAAAGGAAGGCAAAGCCAGAGTTGCAAACACGGAAAGTCTACAACTGTAGAAATAGTTAGTAAAGGGACCCACTGGCTTGCCCTACGATACCTTTACCTCAGAAAGAAATGTCCATAACTTCTCCATTTCCTTTTAACCAACATTCTAACCACAGGATGTTGCAAAGCCTCCTGAAAATGAAATGAATAAAGCAGAACTGAATTTCCAGGTAATTAAATAAATTTGCAGTTATTGATTGATAAGGAGGACAATGCTAGGACGGGAGAGTATTGATGACTTTGAGCCAAACATTTTCTCATCTGACCCAACCTAACTCAATTACTTAGCAGTTTAGCATGTGACCACAGTTCTTAATTAATATCAGTCTCTTCTTAAATTCTCCTGTCAATTTAAATTTGGCATTTTACAGGGCCCTTTCCCATCCTCTTCATTTACTCTAGTACATTTGATAGCCCTCATGCAGGGATTTTTTTATCTTTATCAATAAAAGAGCAGGTGGGCCCACGTCATGCAGTTATTAATACTTACATGTGAAGAAAGTTAAAGTGAACAACAACCCTTTGCATTAATAGGATGAAATGCATTTCATATGATTGGCTTTGATATACAAGTGGTGGCCGGGCCACACAGAAGGGGTCCCATGGTTTGATTGATTAACCTAGCATGGAAACAAATAAGTTTGCCTTGTCACTAGCATACACATTTCATAATATCTAGGTACCCTTCATTAATTTATTGATCACCACAAGAGAAATTACCTTATTTTTGCTCTTTGCTATGACTTCCAAACAAGAATTGTTACCCCAATTAAAATGTGGATTGTCTCTCTCCTTTTTCCCTGCTGAGATCCCAATCTTAGGAGGCCGCCCTCCCTCATCACCATCCAAGATATGATAACAAAAACAATAGTCCGAAGGATCATCAGTGATTGAATTCCAGGCACCTTCAATTCCCTCTCTTTCCTCTTCACTACCGTATGTTTCCTTCCGTTTTGGAAGGTGTGGCCACTGAGGATTCACCATCTGGTCAAGGTTAGCCACAACTGTTTTCTGCATGTTAACAGCACACACAAAATAAAATGCATATTTGAAAATCGATACAAAGGGGGAGATTTTGTGGTAGAAAAATGCTCACCTTCATTCTGGGATTTTCAATAATGGACTTGAAAGAAAAGAAAGACGGCTGGGGATTTGTCATGTCCTGACCCGGTATCCAAGAAAATAAACTCTGGGCTCTATTGGGACAAAAGAAATGAGAAATGTGTATTGAATATTCAATATTTACCTTAGTAAAGAGTTTGAAGTCATAAAATCTAACTGCCAGCTTTCTGCACCGATCCACAGTTTGTACATGATCATTCATGACTTCCATTCCTTTTAACCTTTGTTCCTTTTAAGAAGATATAACACCTCTATTGCAAAGAAGGATTACTTGATGCACCTCCAATTTCACAACATCATCATGAAACTGTATTCAAGAAACTCGTTTCAAAATAATCATTTCTCTTGCCAAGAGGGTGAAAAAATTTGTCTCTTGTTAAATTTGTAAACTGAAAATATTTGATGAAACTATTTGTTTCTAGACTTTCTAGCTTTGTCTGATTTCTGGTTAGTTCTGTAGCTTCTTAATAACTTTCTCTTGAAAACTGAGGGCAGTGATACTTGAAAAATTCTCAATTATTCTTTGGTATCCTTTAGTATTTCAGCGAGCATTTTACCTCTCATGATACATCAGCCTAATCAAATAAGCTGTAACCTCATCATTCTCTGCTTCTAAAGCTATCTCAACTGGCATCAATCCTATTTTGTTCAAGGGTGCTTTTGTTGCAACTGTAAGTAACCATGGACATTTCTTTGCAAGGGTTTTGGTGACATCTAAAAATCCAAGTTCAGCTGCATAGTGCATCAAAGTCTTCTTTGTTTTATCTCCTTTGTCTCTGAATCTCTGGTATCTGTTCTTATAGTTCAGTTCACTGTCCAACAGAATATCTAATAATCGGTTGATCTGCAAAGAAAAACCACACAGCAATACACGTGCACAACACATGTACTCAGCTTTCCTCATGATAAGGTGTGTGACTCTCATAACATGGTCTATGGCTCTTTTATTAAAAACTAGATCATTGGATAATGCAATTCAAGAATTTTTATTGGCTTAGCCATTATGGTATATCAGCCAATATACCATAATCTACAAATATGGTAAGCGGACATATCAGCTTAAAATTAAACGGGAGCTAAAAATTTAATAAAATTTAATAATTTAATTTAACATTTTTAATAAAACAATTATTCCACTCGCGCTTGTTGGATATGAGATGATTATGGCCAACTCGGCGCCACGCACCTTGTTGGCTATCTATCATCTCATATCCAACGCGCGCTTGTGAAATAATTGTTAATTATAAATCTAGTTTTCAATCCATTTAACCACCAGTAATCGTTGCTGAAGGAAACATTCTGTAGAATATCTGATTTTCAAGACCTCATCATCTTATGCCTTAAAGCGCATTGCATTCCATGAATGTGATTTATAGAATTGTATGGAATGGTTCGTCAATAACAACCCAAAAGATTTAAAGGAATCACGGACCAATAATTTTCAGATTTTTTTTAACTTTCCACATACATGTCTGAACATTACTGCAACATAAACTTCTCACTTATTTCTTTTTCAGATGATTGATACTCTTCAAATCTTAATAAAAAATAAATTTCTGAACATCAAATATTTAAAGATTGACCAAAAATGGCCATTTTCATTAAAGGTTTTTTATGCAGTAACTATCTGCTCCAAATAAAAGATGATTTAAATATCAATACAAATGCAATTGGAAGCAGCAATGCTGCAATGCTATGATTTTAATGCACTTTACATAATAAAAAAATTGAACATTCATGATGTAATGAAATGATTGAATAAAAATATATTGCCCAACTGTCTTAAGGACCCAGGGGATACAAATCCCTTTTGGTTATTGTGAGATTCCGCCACTCACAACTCAACTTAGATTATCTTCCAAACAAGTCAAGGTAACTTTTTGATACTTACCAGCCTTTCAAGGCCTGGAAGCCTATCAGGGTTATTTTTATACCATTCAGATTTTGGCCACTGTTTTAACATCAAAAGTGCTGGATCCTCACTGTCCAGTTCTCCATCATTCTTGTACTTTTGGATCAGTTTTTCAACTCGTACCTCATCTATAGCCTTGTTCCAGGATGTTCCTTCCCTCTGCTTTTGATGAATCTACAAAAGAATGATTTAATGCGAGGCTCATCGACAACAAGGCCATAGTCCTCTGCTAGCTTGCTGCCAGGTATCCCTTCAGCCCGTTACTTTTGATAACTAAGGCATGCATACGAATTTTTTTGTGGAAACCATTTTCTGAGAGCTTACCACTTACTGTGCGTCATATTGAAAGTGTTCATTTGCCTGTGTTAAACATTTTCCTAGTCAACGTACATGCATTAAGCCGTAAATATTAGCAATATTCAATTTACACATTTAATTTGACTAAAAAAATGGTTTACACCTTAGTCCAGAGCTCCGTGTTCAATTCATCGTCAAATAAGCCTGTGTCCTGTTGCTCATCAACTTCAGGCTGGAGCTCGTATTTGTTTTTTTCTTTGTCGCTGAACTCAACCAACAAGTAGTCCTCTTTCTTCATATTTACAACAAGCAACATCTAAGCTGTAGGTAAGTTCCCGCAGTCTTTCAACATTCTGTGTACAGAAAAACATGAAACTTTTGCCACCGAGGTGCAACTCAACTGACGACCATACACAACCGCTCACACGCTCACACGCTCACATTCTCGTCCCCAGAGCCCAACGGTTCCTCTGGCCAGTACCGATGTTCTTCCCAAGAACGTTCTGGTAAAGAGGGGAGAGAGGGGAGGGGTTTTCGACAATGGACCATGCAAGATCTTGAGCGCTTTTTAAGGGATAACACGCACTGAATAGTTTAACTATACAGCAATCTGATCTACTGGGTGAGATGGTATCTGGAGGTTTCGCCCCACAGCAAGTTCGCCTTCGCCACCTTTAGGCCTCACGGAACAGCGTACGCACGTGAGTTAAGGAAAATTTCAGACATGCGCAGATGACGTCCCTTGTTGTGTTTACTTCTCCCTTCTACGCTTTTAAAACTTTACCGTTGAATATCTTATCAAAACACAAAGTCTCTGGTAGTTTAATACTTGAACCGCGAAGACTGCATGGGAGTTAAGGATTCTACCGTTTTATTTTTTCTCTTTTCATCGACTTAGTGGTAGAAATGCTATTTTTTCGTACTGTTTTGTCATTCACTACTCGTGGTGTTTATTATTTGGAATTTCGAAACGGACAAGTTCAAGAATTGGCATCGTAGTTTCAAGGCAAATTGAGGTTTGGAGTCCACTGTTGTTCTTATGAAAGTTATTTTCATGTTTTTGACGCGCGCTCGAGATGTCATGGAGGAATGAAATATATCGACTGAGCTGAGTTAAAGCAAGTTACTGAAGCGCACCATGCTCGAGGTAAGATTACAAATTAGGTTATCTTGACACTATCTTGGGGTGTGTTGGTGGTAATGGGTCAATTGGCTTACATTCAATATCGCCCACCCGAGATCGAGAGTGAACTCCGGTTTATTCGTCAACAGGAACCAAGAGCAGTTTGTCAATCACTTCTCGGGTACTCGTTGGTACTATTGACGATGTTTGACTGATATCGATTGTTAAATCAATGCTTATTTCTTTTGGGCGCTTTTAATGTGGAGGATCGACCAATACACTGATTCTTTTTAGACCACACTGCATATTCAATAATTTGTGTTAGTCCAGGTACAACAAGTTGCCTGTATGTGAAAAAAAAATTCCATCGGTGTAGATATTTAATAGTTAGAAGAAAAACGTTTAAAGGATTTGTCCTACTTATCTTTTACACGGATTCAGGAAAGACAGGATAATGAACTTGGCACATTTTCAACAGTTCCAGTGTTTAAATCTAATTTATTACTGTTATACATTGTACACTAACTGTATGTAACATAACATTGGCTGCATCACTTAGCTTTGCCCTTCCTATACAAAATGATTCTCTTATTATGTACAAGAACACCTATACAAAAGTCATGTACTTATCACATTAAAAGTTACCTACTGCTAATGATATGTTAAATTATACATGTGCAACAGTATGATGATATAATCTACATGTAGCTAGGGTAAAGGTAAAGTCTGTTTACGAGCCTAGTGGCCCATTAGGCCGGTGCTTAACTCTGGTTTCTGTAGCATGAAGCGGCTAGGAGTATTTGTACTCCCCCCTGGATGGGATGCCAGTCCATCGCAGGGTTACCCCCAGCATTAAATTTTTTTTTATTTTATACACCTGGGTGAAGAGAGGCACTGTGAGAGTAAAGTGTCTTGCCCAAGAACACAACACAATGTCCCGGCCGGGGCTTGAACCCGGACCACTCAATCCAGAGTCAAGCACACCAACCATGAGGCCACCGCACCTCCACACATGCAGTTAAATATTACATTTATTATGGTCTTAAACTACTGTAGTGAAGTGACAGCATTTCAATGTTTGTTTAATATTCTACTAGGCTACAGTCATGCATAACAATTTAAAATCAGATATATTACAGCTTCATTTACCCACTGTTCATTTTGAATGTAATGTACAATTCATTTAATTCAAGATCCAATACAACATGATTATACATGCATGTCTCAGCTTTGGCTCCATGCACTTTACTTATACCCAGTAAAACCAGTTACAATATTGCAAAGCTAACATGCTACATACACTAAAACATTCAGTTTTGTTTACTTAACTAAAATGGCATATACAACATGCTTTTATCAGGTTAGTTCTCACCTGTTGTATTGAAACATTTATTCATTATTGTGTCTCTGTGTGTAAAAAATGCATTTTTGTTAAGATATATTTACTTCATGCAGTGTGGGTCAGTGAAATTAGTTCTTATGAACAAATCTAAAATGTTTAAAAATTACTGAGCCACCCCCATGACTACTTTATTCTTCATGTGTAGGCAATGGTATAATATGTACAGTCATGTGGGACCTGGAAAGACAAGTAGTTGGAGGTTGGAAGACATTTGGAAGGTTTTTGTAGACACAACTGGCATTCTCTTGGTAGATCATAAATTGGTAGCTCCTCCCCCCAGTTCCACACCTTTAGCGCTGCTAGCTGCATTAGTCTTGGAACTTGTCCATCAGGTGTACTGGTAACTCCCTCAATTACTGTTGGGCTGAATGACCTTTGTCCCTCCAGTGCAGATGTTCCCCTGGCAGAAGCTTTCCAGTGAAGTTTAAGTTTGTGACCATCAGCTTTTATTGACTGAATCATATCTGGTAAGTCACTGTTTGCTTTCTTTTCTATCCAAGCTTTAGGGTAAACATCCTTTGCTGTAAGTGGTCCCTGTGTGTTATTTTCTCTAATCTTGTTTAAGTTTTTTCTTGCCTCTTGCAAAAGGTCTGTGGTGAGTATTTGGGCCTATTCTTTCATTCTTTCTTCATGAACTTCACATGCAGCTTCTGTGGCCCTGGTGTTGGTTATTCCACTGTGTAGAATGTTCTCAAAAAATGTGATTGAGGCCTGTTTTGATAACTCTGACATGTTATCATTAAGATACAGTTGTGAAAGGTTGAACTGTCTTTCTGCAAGAACATTGTTTACTGGAAGACTGAAAATGTGCTTGGGGTAGAACTCGAACAGCTTTGGAGTGGCTTCTTTACTTATGAGTGAGCTCTGTTGTGATAAAGCCATTTCTTTGATCTCACATAGCAATTGGGGTTCCTTTAATTTCCAAAGAGTGGCCCATTTAATTAATCCAACTCTGTCCTTAGAGACCAACGTGAGAATGTTATGTCCATGAACACGAAAGGAATTGTTCACTGACTTTTCTTTTTGATTTTCAGATCTGACTGGAATTCCAAGAAGCGTTAAAACCGAATGCCAGAAATGACTTTGGTATCTCTGATCAGCCCCCATTCCAAACAACTTAGGAAAAGTTAACCACTCTGCTCCATGATCTTTGATTACTTTAATCGCTTCTTGTAACATTGGCCTCTGCACTTGTTTGTAAAAATGGTCAATAGCTGCAGGGTCTTTCAATGACATCTTTACCTGTTGTGATGTTAAAGGAAAATGTTCTGATGGAGACTTCAACATTTCACGTAAAGTTTCATAGTGTTTCAAAACAGTTGCTGGCCATAACTGTGCTAGGTAACCACCGGAAAAACCAAGTTTTGCATCACTAGCTTGGGATGTGTTCAGAGATGGGATGAGAAACTTGTCAAGGAATTCAAACAAAAACTTGATTTCAACTTGGATCATAGGACTTGAGCTCATCTTAATGACATCTTGTCATATAGTGTGGTGGCTATATGATTTTGACAATCGTTGAAGGAGATGCTCAGCAAGCTGTAAACAAGCTTTTCCATACTTAAGATACCACTGGAGAGTCTCATGATAATACGTCCACCTTGCGTCAATGAATGTCTGAGGAAGGGGTGGCTCTTTACTAAGAATACGTAGAGAAACATACATAACTTTGTATTGGCTTGGACGCTCATGATGGAGCCAAGATATTTTTTATAGTAATTGTAAAACATGGGCGTTACTCGTGTCACCCTTTGCCCCAAACCCAGCCTGGCACATTCTTCTCAGCATGATGTTTAGTACGTGTGGGTAGCATCCTACAAAAAAAACATTTCCTTTCAAAAATTTTGGTGTTGTTTGCTAAGAGACCATTTACTTTTCCCTTTTGGGTAGAGGCATTGTCTCCAACCAACCCCGAAACATTGGTGATGTCATATTCGTTTTTCACAACGTGATAATCCACGTCAGACTGGTGTTTTCTGGACCTGCTTGCTGTAAGGCTGTTTGCTAGGATGTAAGCTTGAGGCTTGCTCTCTATAGGGCACCAGGTGTGAACACCCACTATGTGCCTCTCTTCTCCTCCCTTGTGGGAGTCATCGCTCCAGAGATGAAAATCGTACTTGGAGTTTGAAAAGCGCTTCAGTAAAATTAGTTTGTCTGCTTCACCTAAGAGAACATTCCAGTCAGAAAGTGTACTTGGGGAGACAACAAAGTTTGTTGGGGGGCTACAGTCAAACAGAATATTGAAAATCAGATGTAGTGCTACAGGTGTGTTTTGATAAGATAACAAAGATGCATGTTGCATGTATCTGACACAAGCCAAAAACATCAAAAATTCTTTGGTTGTATCCATTGTTACCATGTGCAAATGTCTCCACAAGGGAATATCCCTTTTTGACAAACTCATTGTTCCCCTGTAATTTCCTTTTTCAGTTTTGAGGAAGCAGATCTTGTCCCCCTTAGCTTGTTGCCGACTTGTTTTTCTTTTTTTTCGGTAGACGTAGGTTTGTTTTGACACTTTTTCAGTTGAATTTGGATCCTCAACGCGTCCTTTTTCAATTGGATGTTCTTTCCTTTTACAAATACTGAAATTATGGAACGGTGACCATTTGAATTAGTCAAATGTAACTCACGGATTTCACACGATAGAGTATGGAAACAAAGAATACAAAGTAAAAATGCCCGACTAGAAAACATAAATCTAGTGAAAAAAATGGTTATCACAATTGTAAGGTTGAATAACTGAAACTATTAGTATTACGTTTCCACGGCGGTCCGTGTGCAGATAATTTTGTTCGTGTTTGTTAGAACTTCCAACTTAAGCCTTAAAACTTCACTCATAAAACTCTCGATACTGTATGACACTTAAAGATACGCGTCGTTATGATTTGTTGCCCTAAAAATTAACTTGCCTGTATATTTATTACTGACTATGCGGCCATATCGACTACTCTACCTTAACATTCGAGAGGTTTTTCTTTTTCGGCTTCTGTTTGGGGAGATTGTTTTCGGTTTATGATTAATAACATTTAAAAGTGGTATCAACTACGATCGCGCAAATTGCAACCGGCGAAATTTCAGAATGGGAATGAAATTCAGTCACAGTAATTGGTGGCTCAGACAATCTGTAGTAGTATTCATAGACATTTGCAAGTGTTTGCATTTCCATTCCCTCCAGAAAAACACTTGCCTAGACTGCGTCTTAGGGTTTTGACTGTTCCTTTTAGATGGCGTTTTCGGATCTCACCCGTTACACTCTCTCTCGAGTCGATCGAGTTTTTCTTCACTTAAAAAGCTGCACACTTGCACTGCAACGCCGCTTTTTTCTATTTCTACGGAATAATTCGCATATTTTCTCGGCTTCTTTTTGACTGGTGGCAGAATCTTTGCAAGAAAACTGGCTACCGTGAGCTCTGTTACGTGCCATCAGGTCTCATCGTCGGCGAGTCGGCCGGCGATTTAATTAACAAAAATCTATAACTTTGATGTAATCAACTCACGGCACGAGCCCGCGTTCTTTTTCTCAAGCAGTGCTAGAAAGTAATACAATCTGCGCATGTCTGAGATTTTCATGGGGTTACGGTTTCCATGGGTGGGGTACCTTTCCGTGAGGCCTAACCTTTGTGACTTCGCTCCTTAAAATGAACCAGATGCACCCCCACCTTTAGTTCGCTCTCAAATCTTTCAAATCGTTTCCTCGACCAGAACACATTGCCTTTTTGTAGAAATCATGATATATTTCGGTCAACATGCAATTCTCATTTTCTGCCTCAAAAGCTAGACCACGAATGCACACTAGTTGCTATGATACGCTGGGCCCAATGTCACCCTGGTACGAGTATGAAACAATAGAAGAAATCAGCGATAATACGTTTATTAGTTGCTCGATATTTTAGAATTTTCGTTGGCTCCTTAAGGAACTGTTTCCTGAAATTTTCTGCGAAAATAAGTTCGGATTATTGTCAAACCTGTTGAATAAAGACCGGAGTAATGGAATGACGTTTTAGTACTCTCACAGTAAACGATCATCGATACTGACGGCTTTGAAATTTGCAACTGAAATTTTGTTGTGAAATTTTTTTTTCATACTATAGACCGTGAATAGATGCTTTTGGCTGAGCGTTCATACTTTTAGCTCACCTTAGAAAAATTAATGTTTGTTGCACCACTGCAAACTTTTCCTACCACAGCACGAAACCTTTTTTGCAGAAAATGCAGATCAATTTTGTTTTTTATTAACTTCACAGGTTACCAAATTTTTTCCCACTGGATCTAAAAGCACGCTTTACTCAAGTTATGAGTATATGAGTTAATTATGTGATATTTGATAGGGAGCCTTTTCATCTTTCGCCGGAGCTGAAAAGCCTAGAACACCCCGTAACATATCTTGAACAAAGGACATACAGACTTACATTTGTTAGAAGTGAATCAGTCTATTAAGCCACACCTGTATTCAGTGTTGACCCATTCTTTCATTCAAACATTGTATGCTACGTTGCATTTGATCAAAGATGCAGACAAGCAGCAGCAATTACCAACTGATTGTGTATCCAGGATTTCAAAAGGGGGGGTGGATGGCAGACCCGCCATCTTGGAAATTACCCACAAGACCCTGGGAACGAGGTTGCCATCAAACCTGAGCATCGACTGAGCACATGGGTTGGTAAGCGCGAACGTTTCCCTACAAATTTCGCAATAATGAGCCAATCAGAATCTTACTTCGCGTCACTAGGCGTTGTCAAATGGCTTCCTTGCTAACTTTTGCGCGAAAAGTGGCGGCAGACGACGAAACGTGGCGTAACAACAACCAGACATGAGCGAGAGCTAATTTTTCTTTCTTTCTTTATTTTCTATTTCAAATAAAGTGACATTTCGAATTTTTTTTTACTGAAAAATGGGGGGTGGATATCCACCCGATCCACCCCCCCTGTATCCGCCCCTGCTCCTAATAAAGAAGATTTGGCGCTCAGCTTCAGGCTTCACCTCACGCATTCACTGGAAACATGGAGATTGAAGCTCTAATGAAAAGACGATAAATAACACGACAAGATGCTTAATGGTGGCGTTTCTTACGTACATTCCACGATCATTTCACAGTGGCATTTTGCATAGCCACTTCTCGAGCTCTTAAATATAGATTGCCTCTAGCTGCTGTCCTTTGAAGCTTTCTGATTCTTTCTGGGAGATTGAAGTTCAACGACGACCCATCTAATTGGTTGTCGTTGAAGAAGCGCATTTATTCTGCTCCTTTCCGCACTCGACTCAAATCCAAGCCCAAAATGAAATACATTTTGTATCTGTACACTGGAATGTTTTCCGGAATCGACAGCAATGAAGCGGAAGAGCTTCAAGACTGCTTACGGGGAAAGCTGCGAAACAAGGCAACCGTGAAAAATGTCAACGAAATCCTGGCAGACGAACACGATTTCAAGAAAGAACTCCGTGGCAGTGACTGCGTTGTGTTAGTTGGTTCGGGTCAAGCTTCGTCCCTCATTCAAAACCAACAGCAAGAAACAGAAGATGGTGTGATCATTTTTGACGGTAAAGTAATACATGACGAGTTCTCAGGAAACGGAAAACTCGTGGACAAACTGATTATTGTATTCTTCACCGAAAAAACTAAGAACGATTGGATCCCAGCTGGTATGAATGAAAAAAGAATTTTCCGTCTGAAAGGAGACAAAATTTGGGAGGGTAACCCGGCTCTTACCCACCTCGAATATACCATAAGAGGAGTACTGGGAGAGACTGTACTGGATTGGTAAGGGAGTACGTACAGCTTTAACTACTGACAGCAGCCGACTGGTACTAGTTTTCGTACATGTTCACTGAAATAAAAATAAAACGCTAATAAAATGTATCTTCGTACTTTATTCAGTCAGCAATTGATTGTATAACTACTTGTGATTAGCGAAGTAGTGTATAGTTATCGTTGTGAGGACAGTAGTGTTCTTTTGTCCGAACGCTTTTTGAAGGTAAAGAGATGCTGAAAATATACTGTTCACTTAATTAGATATATACGAAGAATTGTCAACATTAGAGATAGTTTAACAAGGGGGTTTGTAACAAGTGAGACATTTATTGTGTTGAGTGTTACCAGGCATTTTGTTTCACAAAGTAATTTGTGAATGGAATGGAGCATGATTTAACTTGTAATTGAATGATGGAGAAATGTTTATATATCCTATTCAAACATAATTACTATGTACCAGGCCCAGTTGCGTAATTTACCATGATATATCATTCTAGTTTTGTGTGATAAGCAGTTTCTTCAATTTCACAAAAATTTGAAAGATTGTGAGAGAGAAAATACATTTTAAATAGTGGAAAAAATGTTGTTTTGTTTTGAAGAGTTTTGTACGTCATTTCGTAAAACAGTGTATGTGGGATGATGATGAGCCACTGTTCAAACATTGGCACCTAATGTGGGTCTCAATGGGGTGACTGCTCTTTACGGCTAACGGTCGAATTTTGACCATTTCACGGCTAACGGTTAATTTCTTTCAGTTTCGACTGAAACGAAATTTTTACAGTTAACTTTTTTCACAACTAACGGTTGCAAATTTCTCAATTTTCACACCTAACGCATAATTTTTTTTTGTCATTTTACCGTCTAACGGTTAACCCCCTAACTGAAACAGCGAGCTCCCAAGGGTCATTGCACGCCTTACCAATTTATTTTCCGAGATGGACTATGGGTCCAATATGGTACAAGATGAAGAAAAAGCCCAACAAAAATGTTGATTACCCTCAATAGATGACATCCGCATCGGCTCCCCTCTCCGAAAACTATCGCTGCTCTTAAAGTAAAAGACTGTTTCCTTGTTGTTTCGAAAGCAAAAAAAAAAAAAAGGAGTATTTCCCGTTTTTATTAGGTAACTACGGCCTTAAAGATAACTTCTAAACCACCAAATAAAAAAGATATTCGCACCTAAAGATCATTTTTCAGCCTGGGTGGACGTAGGCATTGTGGGGGAAAATTGTTTTTCCAATAAACCGACAGCACACTGACCCGGCCTGGTCTCGAACCCAGACCTCCCAACCCGGAGTCCAGCGCAGTAACCATTAGGTCACCCGCACATTCCTTTTCAACCAGAGTCCTCTTCCACATTATATTGGTCTACAATAGGTCGATTGCGATTGGCTCCGATGAATTGATCGGAAAGGAATGTTCTTTTGTTTACTTGCCAATTAGGTTATCAGAGATATCTACTGTAAGCGTACTATAGAAATCCAAGCGAAAATTTGCCGCCCGGATCTAGAAACCGTAACTAATATCTTCATCCTCTGGGTCAGAAAAGTCGTTTTCTGAGTCTGTGTCACATTCGTCTGCGGATATTCGCACCTCAACAACTGCCTCTTCATACATTCGTCAACAAATGTGATGTTGGCGACGGGTTTTAACCACTCGCTTGGCTATTAACGAAAGGTATCAAGACTCTGTAATTTTCTTCTTTATTCTCTACTCTTCTATTGTTGCTACTACCTTCTACTACCGCAGCTATTTCTCTTCTTATCTTTTAGCAAGGAGTGCCCGCGTATTTAATGCCAAAATCACAGACATGTTTGGGTTAGCTGACCGAGGGAGTTTCCATTGTGCATTCGTTGTTTTGCAAAAGGGGGAAATTGGGTGGCTCGCTCAGAAGCACTTGGCGATCCCCAAGGAACCAATTAAACGCCCATGATCGTGTTGCGCACGAGAATCACGCGCACAAAACAGGATCTTCTCTGTGGGTAAAACTCAAGGTCAATTTTCCCAACCCAAAAATGACCACCTATGAAACTCATTATTCTCAACCTTAACAAGCGATTAAAATGTCTAGCACGACAAGAAGGAAATCCGCGAACTGAGCCAAGTTCGAGCACACACTAAAAATAAAAGATAAAAACTATAAATTTATCAAAATAACACGTAAGCGTAAAAAGGCGAGACTCAATAAAACAAAAGGTAAACCTAAAAATACTCGAGATAGCAATCCTTTAAAATACTCTACAACAGTGACATCTGTCACATTTCCACCTCCCGAAGTAGCTTGAACGGCTCCTTTGTCGCTGCTGAACCCTACTGGATGATCTCTAGAGTTAAAATCGTTACCTAGTCCCGCCAACAAGTCCACTTTGGTGGAATCTTGTTGCGTCTTGTAGACGGCCGGTGTTAAAGCCCCTGCCCTGTCCTTGGTAGCTTCCTCCCGAACAGTCCTTTGCCTCAACGGACGATACTTCTCCACAAATTATTTTATAGCACTGTTAGTCTCGGGGTTGATCTTTTTCTGAAGGTAGAGCTCGCATAAAGTTGACATTTGCAAACTCCGTGCTGGTCTGAGGGACAGGATAGTAGGATTTTTCGCGAGTAAAATACTACCCATTTGGTTTCTGTCTTCAACGACTCCTTGGCATGATTATTCCAAAGTCTTGGAAAGTCTTGGGGAAAGTCTCAAGCATAAAATGGGAAACTGCGCGTAGATTCTCCACAAAATGCAACTGTTGTGAGCAGTGTGCAAAATTCAATGTCTTCAAAGTAATCACTGATAATTGAAGCTATATGCTGTTGTACAGCCGGCGCATTGCTTCTTCGAGAAATCAAGAAAGAGTAAATTCTGAGCGCCTATACATCGGTATTCAATGGGCGTCCTGTACTACAGAGTAGGCTTTTAACTGTTATATCAATGAATGCTGATCATTTCGCCAACGCGTCAGTTCGCCAACGAACAGTTCGCCAACGTTTAAGATCGATTCGCCAACGTCTAATTAATATATCAGTTTGCCAACGCTTACATGTCAGTTCGCCAACGTCCAAAATACTAGTAATTACAAATGACCAGAGGAATAAAATTTTACTTTTGATGTATTCACGGGTGTTCGTAGGTTAGTATCGTTTCAAATTGTTCGTTTTACTCTCCCCAGTCTCTCCCCACACATAGCAACACAGTCCATTAATTGTTAATCGACGAACTGACACAACCGGTTACCATATCAATACCTAATACCAAACCTTCCAGTATACACTGTTTAATTAGCTTCCTGTTCCAGCCAGCATGGTAAGAAACTCTAGATTCCATTGCTCGTCCGTAGTTAGGGCAAAATTGTCGCTCTTTCCTCTCGATTTCGGAGCCATGTGATAAAGTTTCACATCAAAATCACTGAGGTCACACAGACGGCCCAAGCGTACTGCGTTCGATTTTGGGGTCTAAAGGTCATCAACGGGAATACCTAACATATTAAGATTAACGGCCCACGCTTACGCTTAAAATTAGATCTTAATATGTTGGGTATTCCCGTTAAGGAACAGTAGACACCAAAATCACATAGTTCGCTTGGGCCGCCTGTGATATGACCAATATGTGACATAAGACTTTGATGTGGATACTCCATGCGGTAATTATGACACTCTGGCGTACTCCTACTGATATGTAATACAAAACGTACTTTTATTGGACAAAATAAATCAACCTTCCTTAGATTTTCTCCGTTGCAAATTCAAACATTTCCCACAAAAATAAAGTTCGACAAAGTCCGAGCCAGCCAAACACACTTCACATCGCGCGACATAATAAAACGATGCACAGGGCTCTGCGGAGCAATTTGCAATAGTTGTTCTTTATGCACCATTAGTATGGCGATTACTGTGATCACCCCGGGTAAAACATATTAACCGATTTTGATCGTAAGTGAAGCACTTAGCATCGCTGTTTTAATTTGCTTTCACTCTTCCTTTTAAAACCGTTTCTTTACAGCTGAATGACTAGCTAGTGAAAAAGCAAAAAAGAATCAATCAATGCCCATAGAGTTTGATCCTCTTCGATGAAATTAACGAGACATTGTTGTCTCTTATCCTCTTCGAGTTGTACTTACACGATCCAGAGCTATATTTAAAACGTCTGTTTTAATAAAGTAATCATTAATTCTATTTGCACGATTTCCAAGCGATTCTCTTGGATCTATTAAAATTTCCTTTTCTACTTATTCGTGTTCTAGGGTTTGAACAGGACTCAATACCTATAAGGCAGCCGGATTTTTCTAATCTCGTAATCTCTACGATAGCGGTAAAAATACAAACATTTTACGCAAAGATTATGTTCGACAATGCAACAGCTGAGCCAGCCAAACATACTTAACATCGCGCGATAGAATAAGACAATGTACAGGGCTCTGCGGGTACATTTTGTAACAGTTGTTCTTTTTGACCACCTCCCGGTTAGCTCAATGGATAGACCGCTGGACTGATGTGCGGGAGAGTCGAGGGTTTGAGCCCCGGCCGGACCAACACTCAAAGTCTTAAAATAATTGAGAAGAATATGCTGCCTTTCTATAACATCAAGAAATGGTTTAGATATTCTAGTCTTCTCGGATAGGGACGAATAAATGGAGGTCCCGTCTCCTACAGGGTTAGGGGTAGGAGACGTTAATTTCCCATGCACGAGATTACTGTGTGATGGATGTCCTCCCCTGGGGTGGGATGGGTGGGTTGTTGTCTTGCGTTTTATACATGAGCCTCTGGCTCGAGCAATATGGGTAACCAAGGCCCTACGTATAGACATTAAACTTTGATTACTATTACTATTACTATGTACCATAAGTATAGCGGTTATTGTGATCACTCCGGGTAAAAGATATCAACCATAGTTAATCGCAGGTGAATTCGAAGCACTTAGCACCGCTGTTTTAGTTTGCCTTAACTCTTCCGTTTGAAACCCTTTCTCTACTGCTGAATGACTAGCTAGTGAAGAAAACAAAAATCAGTCAATGCCCACGGATTTCAATCTTCCTCAAAAGGAATTAACGAGACATTGTTTTCCCTTGATCCTCTTCGAGTTGCACTTACATGGCTCAATGCTTTAATATCATAAAATTTCGGTTTTAATAAAGTAACCAGTATTTCTATTTGTACGATTTCCAAGCGATTCTCTTGGTTTTATTCAAATTTCTTCCCTACTAAGTCGTGTTCAAGGGTTTCAACATGACTCAATAGTCTATAAGGCAGCTGAATTTTCCTATTCTCTTGCCCAGACTTTTTACCGCCAAACGGTTACCTCTCAATCACAGTTACACTGCAGGATCTGGGTACGAGATTAGGATTTTCGTGGCATGCAGTAAAAATGTATAATTTTAATAAACTTTCCTTTTTGGATACCGAGTATTAAAAGAATTTATTTGCTCATTCAACTGGTCAAAATGTTCTTGGAGAGAGTTTTTCCTGCCGTGTATATGTAGTCAAATAAACGGACCAGCTAACTAGGTTCAGAGGGAATTTAAAGAATAAATTGTGAAAATTAAAGTTTGTCCTCGATGATTGAAGAGGCCGCTAGCCTCTCTCAAATTACCCGTTTTTAATGGCTATGGTGTTTTAGAAGTACCTTAATTTTTGACAAAATAAATATCAATTAGTGTATCAGAAGTGTTATTCTCTCGTGGATGATAATAATTGCGGGTAAAGCCACGAACTCGACAAAGAATAAAAAGCTTTGTGCGCATTTTAAATGGAGACATACCTCTGAGGAAGTCGTTAAGTCGACACTCTAGGTAAACTAAGGTTTAACTGATACTCAAAGAGCCATAAAGTCGAAATATCTTTGGTTGCAAATACAGAAAACCTGGAGGAGAGAGAAAACAACTGCTCATCAAAGACGAAATGATGGCGCCAGAAAATTTAACAGAAACTAAAACACAACCAAACACACTCGAAGAACTTAATAATTTGGATATATCAACAAAGTTGAAATGGTAAATTAGCCACCGTAACGATTACAAAAGCTGACGTTTCGAGCGTTAGCCCTTCGTCGGAGCGAAGAACTGATATGTTCCCCATCGGTAGTAGCTGGATGAAAACAACACGCATCTTATCTTTCAACAGTCAATATTCTCCTCTCCCTCACGGCATTTCTTGGGAATTCTCTGATCCTTGTTGCCCTTCTCAAGGAGTCTTCCCTACATCCATACGTCCAAACTCTTGTATCGCTGTCTGGCAACAACTGATCTTTTGATCGGACTTGCTACACAGCCACTCCATACAATTCTTTGGATTTCTTCAGTTCGCGAAGATTGGAATCAGTCGATATGCTTTCGACACAGCTTTCATATCAGGCTTTCAATTATGTCTAGTATCTTTGTTGACGTTGACACCCATAAACGTGGACACAGTTCTCGCGCTGTTCTTAGGGCTTCGATACAGACAAGCTGTAACTTTAAATCGTATGTATATCGTGGTAGCTGCCTTATGGGTTGTATCTGCTGTCGCTGCTTTTCTCTGCTTTCTAGACTATCGTCTAACATATGGGTATAGTTGTGTGGTCATACTATCATGTTGGATTATCGCATTCGCTTGCTACACGAAGATTTTTCATCTTCGTCATCGTCGCATTCAAAGACAAGATCGTGCTCAACAACAGCCGAGGGCACCAAATGCACTGAATATCGTACGATACACAAAGGCAGTGTACAGTGCACTATCGGTGCAGTTAGCATTACTTGTTATGTTCCATATAGTATAGTGAAAATTTTTATAGCTTCAAGTGGAATACATTCGTCAGAATTAATCGTTTGTAGACGAACAGCGATTGTTTTCATTTACTTCAACTCGTCTTTGAACCCATTTCTTTACTGCTGGAAGATTAGCGAAGTAAGAAAGGCAGTAAAGGAGACAATTAAACAAACACTTTGCTGTTCATGGAGATGAGTCCTCTTTTGATTATATAAGTAATAATATTTGTAAAATTGTGGCTCGAAACTTAGAGAAGTTGTATTGAAGACCAAAAGAAATTCGTACAATGGGGTGATGCCCCTAAACAGTCAGACACTTTGTTACGTGTTATGAAAACCCGACGCCGGCTTTTAGGAAAACCAAACTCGACGGAACCTCCGTTTCCTTTCACAGAACGGCGAATTCACAAAGAATGTGTTGTAGACACGAAAAAAGCTCTTTGTACCTGCAGAAATCGTCGTGTACATTTCTCAGATTTAGACAGGATGGATTTAAACAGACAATATGTCAGCTGTCCTACGGATTTTCGAGCTTCTCGAGAAAGAGTAGAATTGTCCGACGTTGAAAATTCCCCACACTTTGGATCTGCAGTTTCTAAGTGGAGTTTGACGGCACAAACTTTGCTTGAAAGGTCGCAGTCGAGGGAAGCAGTACATGCGAAAGTGAAATGTCAAGAGTGGTTGAATAGATAGTTGGCTTCCAACGGTAAAACACAACACCAACAAAATTTAAACGAACAGATTTAATTTAACACCAAGGGCCATAAACCGATCTACAAAATCATATTGCTTGACACTATGTTTTCCAAAATGATTTCACTGTTTTCATTGCTCGAAATTTGACCAAACTGTTCTATCTTGTAAATAACTTTTACTTAACGAGTTATTTACGAAACAAAAACAGAGTTGCACTTAGAATTTCATTTTTTGAAAGTGTCCTGGCCCCTAGCTACGCGCCGTTCAACCTTTCACTTAGCTTTAATTCCATGAAGACAAGGATGCTTAGAAAATAATTTGGGGCTCTCTTCTTTTTTTGCTGTATTTATTTGTTTTCGAAATTTCAAGAGTTTAAAGTAAAATTACTCTTGTAAGTGGTGCTTTGTAGATTTTCCGCGGCTCGAGTTGTTCAAGGCCTCATACATTAGCACGGACATGTCTAACATGCGTTCATCCTCTCTCTTGCCTCATCTGTCTGACCATCTTTCGCATCATATCCCTTGGATTAAGAGTCGAAACGAAGAAAATTACTGAGATATGCGTAGGGGAGAAACGACAGTCTGAATTGGGGTTAAGTACAATGATAATTAATTCTGAACAGGCAGGCCTAATTTCAGTGCGAGAATTATCCTTACCTAATCGCGTTAAGCTTTTCTTCCACTGATTCCCAAGGATTGCGATCTTCACTGAACTCAAGAAGCTCTGTAAATTATTCAGTTTTTTTTAATTGCGTAAGTAAATCATTAGTTTGAAAGAGAGTATAACAACCTTCAGTGGTCACACGACCAGCTCTTCCAGACTTCATCTGTTTTCTACTTAGAATATGAGCAAGGACATGCATAATTTCGCTAGAGACTTATCGTGTAAATGAGCATTTTACAGGAGCTTTCGGGTCGAATTTCTGATATCGAATTTATCACCTGAGGAAAATACGTTAACGATTTTCATGCTAGATATCAATTCAACACACTCTCGGACAAAATGCTCATACACAGCCTTTGCTCCAGCCTTTCAATCCATCTCATTGTAAAATTTAAGCGGGTTTAAATGACTACAAACCTTCCGCTAGCTTCTTTTCACTGATCCATTCTCCCTCTTTGTAATACTTCACGCGCAAATTCTGCACCGAAGATAATAAGATAAGTCAGTGAGTATCCGCAAAAAGAAACTAAGTAGAAATCAAAATTCTTACTTAATTAATAAATAATCTGAACAGAGATTAAACGTTTTGAGCTGATTAAAATAATAGAAGCAAAATTGGGCATTCAATTCATCATTATAACTTAGCAGTAAAAATTCAGTAAAAATTTAGCTTGTGAGAAACTGTTTTTGCTCAGTTTAACTGTCTCAAGGGCAGGTATCCTGTCACACACTCTACGCTCCTGGGGCCTTTTCTCGAAGGTTCCGGTAACTTCACGGGCCAGTAAAGCTGTTCTGTTCAAATTCATGTCAAACTTTTAAGAATACTGATAAAGGCAGGTGGTGGTACCCAAGCCATGCAATCCGTTGTGTTTCTTAAGCTGATAGTTTTCTTTTGCAATTTTTAAATCATATGAATCCTACTGTAGAAAATATCTTTCGTTTTTGAATTCAAAGAGCAATTTTCCCCTTCTCCCCTCCTTTGCATTCTGTTAGTATTCAGATGCAGTGCGCGAGATTTACACCTACAGTGTACTCAGTTCTCAAAAACATCATCTCCGTGCCTTCCGTCTACGTACCAAAAAAGGAAATCTCTCCATGCGAGTGAGTTGTAAAATACGATCCACATCATACTCCAGACGGGCGACTTTCTTGGCCTGAATGTAGGTCGTGCTCATCTGTGCTATGAGTATGTTGAGCAAAATCACAAGTACAGTTCCCATGTACATTAGCATCAACAGCATGGAGAGCCAACTGCAAGAAAACAAAGATTCCCAACGCTTTATGAGGTATAAGCATACTGCGGTAACTGAGGGTTTTGCCCTACTGCAAGTTCGCACCTTCCACCGGTGCCTTTGCGAGTTCGCCCCCTGCAGTAAAACAACTTCGCTCCCCGCTGTTACCGGTTCAAACCCAAAATAGTTCAACTCGTTTCCCTACAGCATGCACACCGGGTAAAAAAGCAAGATCGGAGAGATTAATATTGTATAGCGTGGGCGGACTATTGCATATAATATCATTACGAGTACGGGTTTTCAGTTATTACTTATTACTTAAGTCGGAGTCACTCACTTGAAGCTTGAAAAATCTGCTACAAAGGGTCGTTGCTCGGACAGGGCACGAACACCGCTTAATAATACATCTCCAAAGCCACTAAATGCAAAGAATAGATTCAAAATAACGTGAACAACATTTCAGGACATTTTCCTGTCGAGTACACTAAATTAGTCTTCCTGGAAATTGCACTGTATTTCTCCAAAGCTGAACGAATGGTTTCAAAATTGCCAAGCTAAAAGCATTATACATTTTTTTCCCGCAGAATAACTAAAATTAAGTTCAGATAAGAAGAAATGAGAAGTAAATAAAATTATTCGATGCACCTTAATTCTTGGCTTTGATTGGATGAGCGGAGAGATAAAAACAAGGCTCCACAGAATGGAAGGAAAATCGCAACAAAAACTGCCATGAATCTTGTCAAGTCTTGCTGAATGATCTTTGCAAGAGTTTTTGTGTACAGTCCTGTAGTCCTGGAAAAGATGAAAGTCTGAGTAAGGGTAACCAACTGGGCTTAATTTAAATCTGAACTGTTCGTATAAGTAAACTGTTTGAGAACTGAAGATAAACTAAACTCTGGAATGATTAAAACCTCCCTTAAAAAAAACGCAAAACAACAGGAAAAAGAAAAGCCAGATACAGCGCTTCGCGATCGATAAATGGCTACTTTGACACTGATCCTTATTTATTTATTTGTTTATTTCAAGATTTGTACATATCGAATATAAACAGGTGTTAGAACAAAAGGATATAGCATACCCTACAAGGTTCAAACACCTTACCCAACCCCATAAACCTAAAAAAACAAAACATGTATAGGATTAGATAAAAGCATCTTAACAAGAACATGCGACATCAGAGGCTCACAACCACTTTAAAGGCTGATAGTTTTGAAAGAAACTGTTTCGGCCTGCGTCAGTGGGAGTAACGAAATAATTTGGATATGTCAACAAAGTTGAAATGGTAAATTAGCCCTTCGTCGAAGCGAATATATCCAAATTATTTCACAACCACTTTGATTGGTTAATGTTAATCGTTGCTAAATGAAATTGGCGAGCGGGAACATCAATCTTAACCTATTGACGTCCAGTGCGCCCGTAAGCACCCATGTGGACCCTCACCCTTTCTACGCCTTGTGACGTCATCACTTTTAACCCCGGAGGACGACTTTGAGCACGTACTTGAACAGGTTGAAAATATCTTACAAACGATGCCAGAATGAGCGCAATTGAGAGGAGATTGGAGAAATAGCCAAAAAAAACATGTAACCTTGACCTGAGAATCTGCACGAAAATCTTGTTCCATTACCCACCTACCTTTCTGAGCATGTGGTTTGAAAATAATGAGTAGTTTCCTAAAAAATCTCTACACCAAAATGAAGCCTACTAAATTTCCAGCAAGTGAGGAGAAACTTCAGGCAAGGAAAGGGGAAAAAAAGGCCTGGAGAAAGAGAATTTTGAAATTTTGCTTTCTGTGCGTGCCCGAGATTTTCAGGCCACCATTTTGCATTTGGATCGAAATACCGTCGAGTGTATAAGCTCTCCATGGGTTTGGGGTAAGTTTGAGCTTTTAAAACCACAACAGTGACCTGAAATCTGCTCGACTAGCTTCAAAACACAGTTTTTCTCAAAAGCTGTGGCTATTAATGGTTTAAGATAGACACTAGAAAGGAGTTTCGGAACATTTGGTCTATAAATTGTAACGTCTAGGTTACATTCAATCTTCAAACCAGGGTAGCATCAAACCATCTCTGAAGGTTAATCTCTAACTGAAATGAAGCATGTTTCAAAACTTTAAAATTAAAGATTTTTTTAAAGTGACCTACCTTGTTACACATGAGAACTTAAAAATCCTCATGAAATTAAACAAGACTGCCAAAGATGCAACAGTCCACTGAGCTTTGTTACCAGTGAACCGTAAGGGAATTATACACAGGACCAATAACAGGCCTAACCAGTCAAACAGGGTCATCCACTCTGAGAAGTAGGAATATCTTCCTCTACAAAAATGACACGAAAAATATTAATCCCTCCATTGGATCTTTTCCTTTGGGAGAGCTTTATTCATGAACACAAGTTTTGATCTTTGTTGTAAAAACATTCAGTATATGTAGCACATTTGCTTAACAAAAATGGTTTTTCTCATGGGGGAAACCAATCGTGGATGATTGAACCAACAAATGTATCTTCAATGATGTTATGTAGATTAGTCTCAGTGTAATTACCTGTGTTATCAGCATTATATATCACCTACATTCTCAATCGATTCAGTTCTTCACACATGTAAAAGACAGCCATGAGCAGAGTGACAATCTCACAGAATCCACACCATAAATCTGCTGCACCCCTGTACTGGGTGGGGTCTGGTTTGGTTGACCCATATAGCAGAGAAAATGACAAGAACAGCAAGAAGATGGCATACAATACTGTCTGAAGGCTAAGTATAAAAAAAAAGAACATTAATATATCAACAGCCTAATTAAACTCTACAAGGAACAAGATACAAATCAAGTTTAAAAAATCATGCAAACCTGGTGAATCAATTTAAAGTTATTTAAGGTTACTTAGATTACAAATAAAAGTGTTTTTCCAAGTAGGTGGAGGATTATGTCTTAGTTTCCTGACCCTGCACTACACCTGTGGGCTGGATACGTGATCTAACCTTACAAACATTATAAGGAAGGTAAAAACTATTTACCTGAGGAAGAAATGTCCATAACGTTTCCATTTTGTCTTAACCAACATTCTAACCACTGGATGTTGCAAAGCCTCCTGCAATTCAAAGTCAGACAGAATCTTAGGGGCAACTACAAATCTATCATACCAGCTTGGCTTTACCCAGTAAACAATTTTTCACCCTTGAGAACAGTCTTTCCGACACCGCGGAAATACGTTTTTTAGGGCACGATACAGTATTTTACCGGTCAGCGGACACCTTAACAAAACCGTAAAATGACGATAACTTTTACAATGTGTTCTCGCCGTGAGTATAGTCGACAGCATAAAAAGGCAAAACTTAATAGAAAGAATACTGCAAACTGGGCTTGGAAACTAAGCTCACCTTTTGGATAGTTCTTATACTCAGTCATATATTTTGCCAAAGCCGAACTGAAGTTGCACACGATATGAAATTGTTGTTTTTCGCTGCGGCGGCTCCGTGGCAACTAACTTAGCTTTGTTTATAAAAGAGCTTATGCACTTGGGCTAAAAAATGAGACGGTTTTTGAATGGCTGAGGCGGTAATCCGAAAACATCGCATTACCACCTCTGCAAAGCAGTGGCTTGAACCATATAATCAGCATGCCAACGGCATTATGGTTAGATCTGTCAAGAAGAAGACAAAACATGGGTACTCGTGTATAAGTAGCACAGCCATCCTATCCCCACTCGTTATTACCGAATGTTGTATCAAGTTGACCGAGACAGTTCTAGATATAAACCTGGAACAAACTGCTGTAACATGTGTAAGATTGAGCAGTGGCGAATCCAGGGGGAGGATCCGGGGGGCCCAGACCCCCCCCTATCAGACCTGACGCTTACAACTTTGAGACTGAAATTCTTACATCCACAGGATCGTATATCACTTTTTAACTGACTGATTTTTTAAATAATGAATCCAAGTAAACGGTAAGTGGCCAAGGAATTATAACGTGCAACCGCGACTGGTAGGAGGGGGTGTGGGGGGTGCGGGGAAGAAGTAATTTGCCTCAAATAAGTCCAACAGTCCTTTCCGAACCAAAGTTTGGACCCCCCCTTAAATAAATTCCTGGATATGCCCCTGTTGGGGGCCCCCAAAGTACACAAACTGGCCTCAACAAGAGGAAGAATAAACCAAGGTATATGTTTTAAGTACAAAATGTCCATTTTACTGATAACAAATTAAGTTTTAACTTTCCACCTTTGTTATTGTTTTTCTGAGCAACAGTTATTTTACGTTTCCAACAAGCATTTGTTTCCTATCACAATTATGGATTATTTGTAGCATGTCTTCTTCTTATGCTACTTTTCCCTCTCTAATTATTTCATTTTATTTCTTTCGTTTTGCTTTTTCTTGTCTTTCTTTACTAACTAATTAACTGCCACGTGCAACATAAAATGTACCAAGCTAACAGAATACCTCTGGTTTATTTAGTTCCCTGATTCACAAAGTAACAAATACCATCTCAGTACTAGTAGAAAACAAATTTTTAATAAACAAAAGTACTGTAAGGTAAAATAATTATTATAATTTAAATTAAGTGATTTATGTGAATAAAGCACTGTATCATCTTTTCTTGTATTGCAACAGCCTTGAATGAATCAAATGTCTTCTACACTTGATTTCTTATATCCAGAAACTATCTGAGCTATGGAACAAAAAACTTTTGCAGGGTGTTCATGGAGGTGACGATGGTGGTACCAAAGAACACAATAAGTATGATGATTAATCTCCCAAATTAGAAATGTCAGGGGAAAATTATCAAAGTTGTGAGAAAACCAAAAGCTTGTAATTAGCCTGTGTACAGCTGTGCCCATCCAGGCAAATAAAAATCCTGGAAGGAACATTCCCAAACTTGAACAACAACAGCACCACACAGATGTCCTTTTCTCAATCTATTACAAGGGAGGGGAGCAGTTGTATGCAGGCTAGTTGTAGTTAACAAGCAATTCTCAGCTAGTTTCAGCAATATGCATATATTAAAAACCCATTCAAAGAATCAAATCTAACAAATAATGAGAAGTACTAAGGATATTTTCCGACTTCAAACCAAGCAAACAACCAATAGTTTCATCAAACTTACTCAACACATTGAAGCCCTTGACAACCTTAAAGTTGATGACCACTGACCAGTGTGACATCAACAAAATGTAGTGATGTATCTCATCAAACAGCTGACTTAATCTAATCAATTTTCTCGAAAACATTTTTTAACAAACAGGTCTGACTTGAAATACTGCAGATAATTTTCCCCTGACATTTCTAATTTGGGAGATTAATCACCATTATTACATCCATTTTGAAATCACTGGTGGTCCCTGTAATCTGATTGGCTCTAATTGGTGCGATTTATTCACAAATCGCACCATTTTTTGCTCTAAATCGCATCATTTTACGCTTGACTGAGTTTATGACACATGACATCAAAGTCTCTCCATTTTGCATACAAAATGAGATGTAAAAGTGTTTCCGGGTCTGCTTTTTATTAAGAAACCGGCTCAGTACTGTATCTGTAACATATTTGAATCAACCAAGTCCTGCATTTGGGCAATTTCAAAATGGATGTAATAAAGTGGTAATTGAACCTTGTGTCGTGCAATTTTGGTCTGAAATCATGTCTTGTGATTCGAAATCGCACTTGCACTGCGTGCTCGTTCGATTTTGAAATCGGCATATGATTTTAGCCCAAATTGCACTCCACTCAGTTAAATTAATCATCATGTTCTTTGCTACCACCATCATCACCTCCATGAACACCCAACAAGAGTTTTTTGGTTGATAACTTAAATAGCCTCTAGTATAAGAAATCAAGTTTAGAAGACAGTTAATTCATTCAAGGCTGTTGCAATATAAGAAAAGACAATACAATTCTTCATTCATATAAACCAATTAATTTAAATTGTAATAATTGATTTACTTTACTTTTGTTTATTAAAAATTTGTTTTCCACTAGTAACCAAGATGGTAATGTTATTTTGTGAATCAGGGAAGTAAATAAACCAGAGGTACTATATTAGCTCAGTACATTTTATGTTGCAGGTGGCAGCTAAGGTTAGTAAAGAAAGGAAAGAAAAAGCAAAAATAAAGAAATAAAATGAAATAATTAGAGGGAAAAGTACCACAAAAGAAAAGACATGCTACAAACTAGCCATAATTGTGCTGGGAAACATTAAATGCTTGTTGAGAAAGTAGAAATAATTACTGCTCAGAAAAACAACAACAAAGGTGGAAAGTGAAAACTTTATTTATTTTGTACTCAAAACATACCTTAATTGGTTTATTCTTCCTCTTTTTGAGGCCAGTGCTTGTACTTTGGGGGCTTCCGAATCCTACACACATTACATAAGTGTGTCCCAGGTTTATATGTAGAACTGTTTTGGCCAACTTGATACACCATTCAGTAACAACGAGTGGGGATAGGATGGCCATGCTACTTACATGAGCACCTATGTTTTGTCTTCTCGACAGATCTGACCAAAATGCCGATTTATATGGTTGAAGCCACTGCTTTAAGTACAAACTTGGTAATGCAACATCCTAACAGATCACCACCTCAGCCATTCAAAAACCATCTCATATTTAGCCCTAGTGCATAAGCTCTTTTATAAACAACATTTAGTTGCCACGGAGCCACCAGCAAAATACAACAATTTCATATCATATAACACTTCAGTTCGGCTTTGGCAAAATATATGATTGAGAATAAGAACCATCCAAAAGGTGAGTCGAGTTTCCAAGCTAAGTTTATAGTATTCTTTCTAAGTTTTGCCTTTTTACACTGTTGACTAGACTCACAGTGAAAACATTGTTAAAGTTTATCAGCATTTTATGATTTTGTTGTCTGCTGACCAGTAAAATACTGTATTGTGCCCTAAAAAACACATTTCCACGGTGTTAGTCTCTCCAATTTTTTTTGTTCAAAGGCAAACAACATACTGCATATACATTAATTAAAATCAGGATTAATTACCTTATTGGTACTCTTGGCAATCATGTTCAAGCACGACTTATCTCTATGGTTGAAATATTTGTTATCTGACTCTGTGTGTCCTTCTGATAACGTAACTTTTGGTGGTCTACCACCCCCATCACCATCCAGGATAGCATAATGAAAATAATAATTCAGTGGATCTTCTGGGATTGTCTTCCAGACTCCTTCAATTCCCTTCTTTTCTTCTTGGGAGACATAAGTGTCCTTGCGTTTTGGAAGGTAAGGCCAGTGTGGGTTCACCATCTGATCTAATAGAGCCACAACTGTTTTCTGTTGACACAAGTCATTTGCCACAAGATATTGAAAAAAATATCTTCTATGTTACAAAAGGATACATTTGCATTTAAAGAAATTTCAATTTACATTGCAATCTATTCAGAGAGGCCATTAGTTGTAACATCTTTTTAACAGCTGCATGTCTGTCTCTGAAAACTGAGTTCTGGAAATCATTATCAGAGCAACTACTGGGCATAATAGATGAATTTAAAGTTTAGAACATCAATCAATATTTTTAAAACAGAAAACACACCTTACTACAGATGCAAAGCCTTAATCAGGTCATGTTTGAGGTGTTGATTAATAAGTGTTCAAAGTGGTTGAGTTTAACAACACAATTTCTACATCAATTACTTTAATTTAATTAATTTTTAACTTAACTTTAACAAGTAATTCAATGGGAAAGAGAATGGTTATATAATCCCCTTGGATGGCAAGCTGGTAGATTGTGTAAACTGGACATCACAAATTTGATTGGTACTTAGCTATAAATCAATATTTCCAGAAATGCTTTGCAGGAGTATTGATCATGTGGTCCTATTAAGTCTCACCTTCATTTTAGGATTCTCAATGATGGCCTGAAAACTGAAGAAGGATGGTTCTGGATTTGACATGTCTCCTGGTCTCCAAGAAAATAATCTTGTAACACTATATGCATAGAGAAATTTGAATATGACAGAGTCATTATCAAATGGTGGGAATAAAAATCATTTGGTGAGTGGGTTCATAGAACCATGAGTAAAAGATGAAATGTCTAAAAGAATAGAGTTAAGTCAGATTCAGAAAAAAGGAAAACAAATTACTATCCTGTTCACTGTGTCCCTAATGTTCACTTAGTAAAGTATATTCTATATACAAGGCTAAAAGATTAGAAAAAATTAAAATGTTTGAGCCTTGTACATAGAATATATGTTCATTGTAAAAATAGGAAATGTTATTATGTTAAGTGACTAATATGAAAATTTCTGCACCATTCAGTCCTATATAGAGCCTTAATCTTCTTTGTGTAATCTGTAAGGTGAATAACAGAAGAACTATAATCAGAGAGTACATCCATCTAGCAGCAAGCAGGGCACAACAAAATACCTCTCATGCC
The DNA here is from genome assembly GCF_964205215.1 of Stylophora pistillata. Classification (NCBI taxonomy): domain Eukaryota; kingdom Metazoa; phylum Cnidaria; class Anthozoa; order Scleractinia; family Pocilloporidae; genus Stylophora; species Stylophora pistillata. Next base: position 19,165,149 of record NC_142529.1, read on the forward strand.
ACATTGCTCTAACCAAATAAGCTGCCACTTCATCATTCTCTGCAGCCAATGCCAACTCAACTGCTAACATGGCTCTTTTTTTCTTGGGTATTATTTGAAGTTCTGTTCTTGCTTCCAGCAGACCAGGACATTTCTTTAAGAGTGTTTTGGTGATTTGTAAAAACCCAACTTCAGCAGAATAGTGCAACAAAGTTTTCCTCATTTTGTCTTCTTCATCTTTGAATAGCTCATATTTGTTTCCTGAGTTTAGTTCACTATCTAACATTATCTCCAAAAATTGATTCACCTGCAAACAACATGCATTTTGAAATGCAATGAAATTCAATAACTTTGCATCATAATTCATTGGAGAAATGCAGGACTATGCTGTCCACTTCTCAGCCCTTCAAAAATTCTTTAGTATGCCTTTTTATCAAAATAGGAAGCAAAATTAAAAAACGGCAAACCACATACTGGCTGCTATTTTCCTGCACATTTACAAGTGTATAAACACATTTCCTTTTCGGCATTCCCATAATTATATTCAACATACCAGCTTTTCGAGGCCTGGAAGTTTGTCAGGTTTATCCTTGTACTGTTTAGATGCTGGCCAATGTTTTAACATCACAAGTGCTGGGTCTTCACCGTCCAGTTTCCCATTAACTTTGTAACTCTGAATAAGTCTTTCAACTCGAACTTCATCCACAGCTCTATTCCATGGTAACCCTTTACTCTGCTTTTCATGAACCTGCATAAAAATTATAGATAATTGTGTTCAAGCTCTTTTATCCACTAACAGAGCTAATCCGTAATGAGTTACTGAAAATTTGGAATGGTTTGGGCTTCCTTGAATTGTTACCATCATCCAAAACTCTCTCGATCTGTAAAATTCCCCATCCAAGAGATCCCCGTGATCATCACATTCAATTTGAGATCCCTGATCGTCATCACAATTTCCTTCGTCACCACGCTCCAACGACTTTCCTTTTTCCATCCCTAAACCATTTATCATCAGCTGGGAAAAAACAGTAAGTTCTACGTGTGACAGTGTCTAATTTTACAGCAGAGATAAACCACCAATTTCTCTATGGCTTATTCGCACACGGCGCTGCACTCGCTCAGTTAGGGACTAAATACGCATGTCATCATCTTTCGGACGTTCTCGTTCCCAGGGTCCTTGTCACGCTTGGTCACGGGTGAGAGAGCCAACCCGCAAGGAAAAGCTCAAAGTGTGTTCCTTCATAATGATTTCTATTTTAAAACGTACGATTTCTCTCGTTGTTAAACGAGTTTTCGTTCGAGTAAAATTACATTAAGGGCTCTGGCGTGAGTTGAAGGATCGATCAACTGAAGCCTTACGAATAAAAATTTTTGATTCTTTCAAAAATCACGATTTAGATATTTGAGTGCTCGAAGGTAGCTATCGTTATATTACGTGGCTTTCGTGAAGCAAGATACGACCTTTTATCAGCTTCATTTAATGATTTGGAACGGCTTGCTGGGTGTTATTGTTAGGTTATATGGTATATTTTAACTCCTTTCTAACCAAAGATTTCAAAATGTAAGCTGTAAGCGAATTACGGCTGAGGTTTATCTGTGCTTAATTAAAAGCAATTTTTTTTCTTCCTTTCCATATGTGAGCAAATTGAAACTGAGAAAGACATAGTTTACATCATAAATAGTCCATATCTCCTTCCCTTCCTCTCTAATAGGCCCCTCCCTTCTGGAACCCTGAAAGGTAATAGGCCCCGTGTGATTGTTACTATAGAATTAATAAAGATAAAAAAAATTTAGTAATACATAGACAGGTAAAAACGAACGATATAAAATCCCGACGTTTCGGCGACTTCATGACGCCATTATCAAGGGTACAAATGAAAATAAAATTAACAAATGCGAGTTCAAGAGATACAACTAGTTTGCATAGGGGAGGTAGCTACACAAATACTTTAGCACGGATAGAACCGTTTGCACGTTCAAACTCGGTGTTAATTGTTTGATGTCAACGCGTTAATTGTTTGATGTCAACGAGATGCTTTACATCAAACAATTAACACCGAGTTTGAACGTGCAAACGGATTCTATCCATGCTAAAGTATTTGTGTAGCTACCTCCCTTATGCAAACTAGTTGTATCTCTTGAACTCGCATTTGTTAATTTTATTTTCATTTGTACCGTTGACAATGGCGTCATGAAGTCACCGAAACGTCGGGATTTTATATCGTTCGTTTTTACCTGTCTATGTATAAAAAAAAATGAAGCGTAAAAAGAACTGACGTAGCAATCCAGCGTGCAAAGGAATGAGGCAAAGTCGCTGTGCCGGTTAAGATCTCTTTGCAAGTTGCAACTCCCCTCCCCGTTTTTTGAGATAGGGGACCGCATGATAGGTGGAGGCAACCACCTGTATCACATAAATTTCTCTTTCCAGTTTCCCGTATTTATTCAGGATCACGGTTCAAAAAACCTTTTAGTCTTGGGCTAAGATTTTTAGTCTTGGGCTAAGCTTATCTTACAGTTATCGAAAATGACCCTTTTCATTCTAAGTTGAGGTGCCATTTTGCACTAGTTTGGGTGACATAATCAAACAACTTTCCAACTTTGAGTCAAGAAAAATGTAAGATGGTCGAAAAACTTCAAAAATCGAAAAGAATGTACTCGTCTTTTTTCTTTTCCTTAAAGCTTAACTTAGTTGATTACATAACAACAAAAAGTTTCTTGCAGCATATCACCTTTGTTAGACATGTTTCTATGACAACGTTACTCCAATCAGCTGTGTATAGTCGGGCGGATTCATGCTGATGTCATTGTTTACATTTTTGCCCATTTGCAAACGGCTTTGCCTAAAGAAGGAAGCATGTTAGATACAAATTGACTTCAGGCAGCTAAAGAGCTAGAAAACCTTAGTACATGATGAAATTTTTAGCTCTTTGGGTGTATTCAATATTCAAGGAGAAATAGTCCATCAAAAACTGCAAAATTTCTGGGTGGCAAAAGCGCTAATGAGCTCATACATTCTATGTAAAATTTTGAGTTTTTAAACCCGTGTTGCACAAAAAGTATTCAATGCATCAGGCTCGTATTCACTGGCCGAGTTAATCGTACTTTGACCTTTCGATATTCAGAACTGATTTATTTTTAGCTCCATCACAAACTGAATTGCTTATGCTAATGAGGCAAATATTGTAAACAAGGATTCCCCTACTGAAATGTGACGAAACCTAACTCTCCGTGCTGCTTAGGTATTGTGTGAAACAGAATTCCATGCTTTCTACTGTCCGCTTTTGATCTTTTACCAACATGCACTTAGCACGCACTTCACATGTTCGCTTCTGATATAAAACGAGGCTTTTAGTAAAGCAGTTTCATAATTTGAAGTTTGAGGGCCGAGAGGAGCAGGTTTGTCTGCGTATTTTAATCTCTCCCGCACGCTGTTCTAATTACTTGTAACTGCCTGTAATTGCTTTGAGTTTCTTTAAAGTTCACTGATAAACACTCATGTCCTATCTTTTCCTTTTTTCAGAGGCCTGGTTATCACTTTGTCTGAACTCTTAACGTCGGCACGCCTTCAAGACGAAAATGAAGTCCATCATTGTTATGAACACTCAGTGCGACAACCGTAAAACCCATACACTAAAGGACTATTTAGGGAGCAAGCTTCGAACCTTGGCAAATTTGAGAAGTATCGGCGATATTATAGTAGAAGACGAAGATTTTAAGACCGTATTTCACCGCAGTGATTGTGTCATGTTGATCGGGTCACACCAAACCTCGTCCATTATTCAAAACAAGCAGCAAGAAACTGTAGGTGAGTATATTACTTTCGATGGGAAGTTTATACACGAGCAGCTCACAGAAAACAAAGAACTAATCAGAAACAAACTGGTTATGGTTTTCTTGACGGAAAGAACCGAGAGTGATTGGATCCCTAATGGCCTAGATGAGAAAAGGATATTTGATCTGCACAAGGAAAAAATTCACAGAGGCAATCCCGCGTTAGACCACCTTGAATACACCATAAGACGTGTTCTAGGACAGACAATGTTGGATTGGTAGAAGAAAACTGCTTCATCCCCTGACAGCAGAAGCCAGTTACCACTTGCACCTGCTGAATTGGAACACTTCTTCACTGTGATAAAAAACGGCGAAGAAAAGTGATTTGACAATTGATTGAGTCAAAGATTAATTTAGTAGTTTAGTGTAGTCGACGAAGCAGCATATAATTGAAGTTTTGAGGTATCGGAATTATTCCTCTGTAAAAAAGCACGTATGATCGAAAGAGATATATATGTGCCTATTCAATAATAGAGAGCATGTTAATGAAACATAGTTAAAACAAGTGATTACTATAGCGAGTGATTACTAGAGCGAGTAAAACAAAATAATTGTTTTTCTGTTACCAGATTTTTGAATAGATTGATCTAATAAATATCTTGCGATGATTTAATGCCGAAGAAATGTTAAATCATTCAAACATCCGTATAGTATGCACCAAGTAATTTAGCATGTAAAGTTGCCATTCTGGTTGTGTGATAAGCAGTTCCTTCCACTCTAGCTATAGCTATTAGAGGAGGGTTGTGTGCGAATTCGAATGTGAAAGAAAAAATCATTTGATTCAATTGTTGAGAAAATGTTACCTTTTAGAGGTTTTACACTCTTATTTAGCATCAGGCATTTTGTGTGCCGTAGGTGCATGTAAGCCAATCATGAGGTGCCAATTCACAAACTGGCACCTAGCTCAACCAGCGAGCTCCCTTAGATCATTGCATTCCTTTTCAAAAATACAGGAAAAAGCGTTCATGATCTTGGAGTACAATTGTTTCTTAATGGTTTCGAGAATAAAAGGTTGCTTTCCCTTCGCAATTAACACCTACTATGGCCGGAAATCTAACTTTCGAACAACTCTCATTTTTTTAAGGTGTGAAAAATAAATCGGGCGTTATTCCTTAATTGAAACCTACAGTTCATTTTCCAGCCTTTGATTAACCTCCAGTAAAGGCCTAATATTTTTGCGTTTTTCAGTCGAACGAGGGCAAGTGCGAATTGCAAGTCACGCCGGATGGGAGGAGTTTCTGCAAGCTTGCGTTTGATTGAAGAACAAACACTTAACTGTAGAAAAATATGTATAAGACTTATAAAAATGTTTTGTTTTGTTTCTGCGCCTTGTGTGCTACCTTGTTGTTCTTTACATATGTGACAACATCTCTGATCTATTTCTGAACAAACACATGTCACCATGATTTGGATTCTATTTGTTAATTCTTTATTGGCTTCTGCCGTGTTGGCGTGATAAGACCTGTACATTAGCCTACGTGTAGCTGCACCGTCCCATAGTCTCTGCTGACAAATATATGTTGGATGTTTTGAGTAACAACAGACTGCATTACAGCGGAACTACAAGTGGGACCTATTGCACGAGGGCCTCAATGGTGTGATGGCTTTTATGGGTAACGGTCAAAATTTTGGCCAATTTATTTACGGCTGCTAACGATTAATATCTTTCCATTGCTGTCACAAAAAATTTATTTTACGGCCAGTTACCTATTTTACGACAAATGGATGAAATTGGTCATTTTTTTACGCTTAATAGCTCAATTTTATAACAGTTTTACGACTAACGGTTATTCCCAATGAGACCCTTTTACATAATTAGGACTGACAGAATATATATGATTACAGGAATTGCTGGTAGTGGGAGGTGTGTTTCCTTTCAGAGGTGATAATAAATGCAAGGCACACCCGCAAGCTCACAAGTCGTGATGCAAGGGACGATTCGAAGCGGCAGTTTAAGTACAAAACGCTAAAAAAGGAAGTCCTTATCTAAGTATTCTTTTTTACAAGAAAGTATGGCTGGCTTAAGTAATTGGAAGCAGGCAAGATATCACTCGTTTTAATTTCACAAGTTTTAAGCATCAGAGCGAGCGAAACACTTGTCTGTTCAAAAAATGATAGGGACAACACTCATTCTGTCCAAAGAATTGCAATGTATCTGGTCTATCCGGTCACGAGGCTTTCTACTAAATTTAAATGACCACGTCTAGAAATCTCTACGATGGCAGTAAAAATACAAACATTTTCCGCAAAGATCAGGTTCGACAGTAGTGCAACAGCTGAGCAAGCCAAACATACTTAACATCGCGCGATAGAATAAGATAATGCACAGGGCTCTGCGGGTGCATTTTGCAACAGTTGTTCTTTATGCACCATTAGTATGGCGGTTATTATGATATCTACGGGTAAAAGATATTGAACCGTTAACCTTCACCTATCTTTTTCATGCCATGTGGCACATAAGGCCACAGGGCATAAGATATTAACCGTAGTTAGTCGTAAGTGAAGCACTTAGCACCGCTGCTTTATTTTGCCCTAACTCTTCCGTATAAAACCGTTTCTTTACTGCTGAATGACTAGCTGGTGAAGAAAACAAAAATCAGTCAACACCCACGGATTTCGATCCTCCTAAACATAAATTAACCAAACATTGTTTTCTCTTGATCCTCTTCGAGCTGTACTTACATCGCTTAATTAAAGCTATAATATTTTAAAATTTTGGGTTTAAAGTAATCAGTATTTCTGTTTGCACAAATTCCTAGCCATGCTCTTAGTTCTATTAAAATTTCTTGTCTACTAAGTCGTATTCAAGGGTTTTAACATGACTCAATATCTATAAGGCAGCTGGATTTTCCTACTCTCTTGCCCAGACTTTTTATCGCCAAACGGTTACTCGGCCCAGTCACAGTTACACTGCAGGATCTGGGTACAATATTAGGATTTTCGTGGCATCCAGTAAAAATGTCTATTGTTGATAAACTTTCCTTTCCTGATACCGAGTGTCAAAAGAATTTTCTCATTCAATTTGGTCAAAACGTTCTTAGAAAGAGTTTTCCTGCCGTGTATACGTAGTTACATAACTGGACCAGCTAACTAGGTTCAGAGGGAATTCAGTTAAAGAAAAATTGTGAAAATTAAAGTTTTTCTTCGATGATTAAAGAAGCTGCCTGTTTTAGAAGTACCATAATGTTTGACAAAATAAATATCAATTAGTGTATCAGAAGTGTTTTTCTCTCGTGGATGATGATAATTGCGGGTAAAACCACGAACTCGACAAAGAATAAAAAGTTTTTTGTGCATTTTAACTGGAGACATGCTTCTGAGGAAGTAGTTAAGTCGACAACCTAGCTAAAAAAAGGTTGAACTGATACTCAAGGAGCCGTAAAGTCGAAATATCTCTGTTTGCAAATACAGAAAACCTGGAGGAGAGAGGAAACAACTGCTCATTAAAGATCGAAATTTGACCAAACTGTTCCATATTGTAACCTTTACTTAACGGTTTATTTACAAAACAAAAACAGCGTTGCGCTTAAATTTTTATTTTTCCCAAGCGTTCTGGCCCCCAGCTACGCGCTGTTCAACCTTTCACTTGGCTCTCATGAAGAAAGCTATGTTTAGCAAATAATTCGTGGCTCTCTTTTTGTTTTCGCTGTTTTTATTTGTTTTCAAATTTAAAGAGTTCAAAGTAAAGTTACTCCGTTAAGTGGTGCTTCGTGGACTTCTTGTCAACTTCCTCTGTTTTAATATTCAATCCTGAGGGGTCTTTTCAGCTGTTTGCCGGGGTCTGGCACTATTATTATCACTACCAGACCTCTTGCAGACCATCCGCCTTCCGCAGCTCGAGCTGTTAAAGGCATGATGCATTCCCAAGGACACGTCTAACACGCGTTCATCCTCTCTCTGGCCTCATCTGTTTGACCATCTTTCGCATCATATCCCTGGGATTAAGAGTCGAAACGAAGTAAATTATTGAGACATGCGTCAGGGAGGTACGGCAGCCTAAATTAGGGTTAGGTTCAAAGATAATTGATTAAGTAAACGGGCAAGACCAATTTCATTGCGAGAATCACCTTTACCTAATTGCGTTAAGTTTTTCTTCCATTGATTCCCAAGGATTGCGATCTTCACTGACCTCAAGAAGGTAATTAACAAGCACGTAATTTATTTCATATACCATTAGATTGAAAGAGTATATTAGCTTTCAGTGGCCACGTGACCAGCTCTTCCAGTCCTCATCTGTTTTCTTCTTAGAATGCGAACAAGGATACGCATAATTTGGATATGTACTTATCGTTTAAATACGAACTATAGGCGAGCTAGATGGTCGAGCTACTATGATATCGAATTTATCACATGGCTGAGGAAATGACGTCAAACGAACTGTTTGACGAACTGTTTGAATGCTGATCCATAGCCTTTGTTCCACACCGCCTTCAATCTACCTCATTAAGTGGGCTTAAATTGCTACAAACCTTCCGAAAGTTTCTTTTCACTGATCCATTCTTCGTCTTTGTAATACTTCACGCGTAAATTCTGCAACGAAGATAAGAAGATAATTATAAGTGGGTGGACGCGATGAGAAACTGCTCAGAAATTAGGTTTCTTAGTCAATAAATTGTCTGAACAGACATAATACGTTTTGAGCCGATTAAAATAATATGAGCAAAATTGGGTATTCGTCTCTAAGATTTTTCGCTTTGGCAAGTAAAATTTTAGCACGTTAGAAACTCTTTTTCTTGAGTATCACCATTTCAAGGGTAGATATCTTGAATATCATTCAACGCTCCTGTGGCCCGTTTCTCGAAGGTCCTAGCAACTTCACGGGAAAGTAAAGCTGTTCTGCTTTTATTAAGAAAAATAAAACCAAAGTTTTATTTTAAAAAAAATCAAACGTAATCAAACGCGAAATCAAACGTATACCGACCAAGGCTATTGTATCTAGCCTAAGGCGGCTCTGTCTCGGCAATGAGAGCTATCTGAGCCGACCAAGGATAACATCAGAAGCAGAATTGCCTCCACTATACTATCAACGTCACCACATGACAGCAACTTGACTAAAGACGAACAACGCGCACTGAAACGACTGAGAAACGACGAGAACATAGTCATCCTACCAGCCGACAAAGGACGATTTACTGTTGTAATGGAAAAAACTGACTATCACAACAAAATGGACGCACTAGTTAACGACAAACGAGCCTACGAAGAACTCAAACGTGACCCAACTCCTGCACTTCAACGTAAACTCAACAGTAAACTACTGACACTCAAGAAAACGAACGCCTTTGACACCCAACGGTACTATCGACTGAGTTGCTCGGTACCACAGCCACCGAAACTGTACGGTTTGCCGAAACTACACAGACCTGGTTTCCCGATGCGACCTATTGTTTCTTTCTGTGTCTCTCCCACATACCAACTATCCAAGTACCTGACGACAATACTACAACCGCTAACCGACAAATCCAGACATGACCTACAATCCACTGAAGACTAAAAAAAAACAATCCACAGAAGACTTCATTAACGCTACCAAGACTGTTCAGATACCTGATTACTACAAACTAGTGTCATTTGATGTGAAATCACTGTTCACAAGTATTCCACTTCAATTAGCATTACAATGTACTGAGACTGCAATCCGACAATCTACCGACCCACTACCGCTACTGACAGACGACATCATGGACTCGATACTGTTGATCAGACTATACTGATTGGGAGATTTGCAAACCGCTTTGGTCTTTGCGATCTAGCTCTGGACTGGTTTAAACCATACCTGAGCGACAGATCTCATTTTGTGAGCATTCGTGGTGCGCGGTCTGTCACGCGTTCGTTGTCGTGCGGACTACCACAGGGTTCCGTGTTGGGACCGATTTTATATCTGCTCTATACCTCCCCATTGGGGGATACTGTCAGGCAATACAACATGGGCTATCATTTCTATGCTGATGATACTCAGTTGTATCTGTCTTTCAATTCTCTCAGTGGGAATGATCAGGCTTATTCTGTCCGCTCGGGTTGAATCTTGTGTTATATCGACCGTTGGATGTCTTGTAACAAACTTAAGTTGAATAGGGACAAGACGGAACTGTTCGTTATTAGTTCAAAATATCGGCCACGCCCATCTTTGGACAGTATTCTGGTTGGTGATCATCGTTTTGAGCGGTCTGACAAAGCTCGGAACATAGGAATGGTTTTTGATGAAACCTTGTCACTGGATAGACATGTGAGTTCCGTTAGTAAATCTGCTTTATTCCATCTTTGGAATATCGCTAAGATCAGAATGTATTTGACTTCTGAGAGCACAGAGACCCTTGTTCATGCTTATGTTATTTGTCGTCTGGACAATTGTAACTCGTTGCTCCTTGGGTCACCTAAGTATATGATTCAGAAGCTCCAGCGCGTTCAAAACTGCGCTGCACGCCTCGTAGCTAGGCAACCCAGAACTGCACACATTCGCCCCGTCCTTAAGGAGCTACACTGGTTAACTGTGGAGCAGCGAGTTACCTTTAAAGTATTACTGTTAACTTTTAAAGCTCTCAATGGTCTGGCGCCTCTGTATCTAAGTCAACTTATAGTCCCATATAGCCCTACAAGAAATCTTAGGTCAGCTAGCAAAAATTTATTAGAAGTACCGAATGTGCGCCTGAAGAGCTATGGAGACAGGCCTTCTCGGTCGGTGCCCCAAGCACTGGAATGATATTCCCTTAGACATTAAATTAAGTCGATCAGTTGACGTCTTTAAATCTAGATTGAAAACTTATCTTTTCAAACTTGCATTTTTAATTGATTTTGTCTTAGTAAGATTGTTAGTTGGATACTTATTGGATTGTAAAGCGATATCGAGCTTTCGTATATAGCGCTATAGAAATAAAGTTATTGCATTGTATTGTAAAGAACAGATTTAAAATAACGCACATAACACTTGCTGGAAGTTGCACTTTATTTTTTCAAAACTAAGCGAATGTTTAGAAAATTGCCTGGGTAAAAGCATTAAAATGTTTTTTTTCCGGAAATGAACTCAAGTTAAGCTCGGACAAGAAGAAATGAGAAGTAAATAAAATTACTCGATGCACCTTAATTCTTGATTTTGATTGGATGAGCGGAGAGATAGAAACAAGGCCCCACAGAATGGAAGGAAGATCGCAACAAAAACTGCCAAGAATCTTGTCAACTCTTGCTGAATTATCTTAGCCAGGGTTTTCGTGTATGGTCCTGTGGTCCTAGAAAAGATAAAAGTCTGAGTATGTAATGAACGAGACTGAATCAAAACTGCTCAGATAATTACACCGTTTGAAGGCTGAAAATGAAGTATACTCTGGAAAGATTAAAACTTCCTCTTTAAAAAGCAAAAAAACAAAAACAAAAGAAACAAAACAGGCAAAGGAAAGGCAAACGCTGCACTTTACGATCAATAAATGGCTTCTAACATGTTCTTAAATATTGATTACTTCTCAACACGATCTGGGCGAAATGAGAAAACAGCGCTCGAACATCTAAGATATCCCTAGCCACTTGGCTAATAAGTTGAAAAGTTAGTGTCGCGCCCTGGAAAATCACACGCTTTTGAGAAAAAAAGATAAATAGATGAATGGGAAAAAAAAGACAAAAGAGGCTAAAAAAATTGCAACCAATCTTTAGACCTCAGTGGCTCATAACTACTTTGATTGATTCATGTAGATCGATGCAAAATGAAAGTACTGGGAACATTAATCTTGTAACTGAAATGAAGCGTGTTTTAAAATCTTAAAACTAGAGATTTTTATGTCACCTATCTTGTCACACATGAGTACTTAAAAAAATCCTCAGGAAATTGAACAAGACTGCTAAAGAAGCGACTGTCCACTGAGCTTTGCTACCAGTATACCTCAAGGGTATTATAAACAGGATCAGAAACAGGCCTAACCAGTCAAACAGGGTCATCCATTCTGAGAAATAAGAATACCTCTCTCTACAAAATGGAAGCAAAAATAACTAATCACTTCTGTGATCTTTTCCTTTGGGAGAGCTTTATTCGCGGACACAAATTTTGACTTTTGTCGCACAAATGCTCTATAAATATGACACGATGGCTAATGAGACAGGGTTTATTCCATTAGGGGAACCCCTTCATGCTGACCATTTTACCATGTGACCCTTCCAACCACTCAAGCTCTCATGCAAAAGCTACAGGGCTAGATGGATTGATGATATGAGCTAGCTGGTCTGGGGAAAGTCATTAGCCCTGCACTTGCACGTGTTTGTTGCAAAAACTTAAAAGAAAACAAATATGGCAAAAAAGTTTCGTTTTTCAATGAATTGCAAGTTTTCTGTTGACTCAAAAATATGATATGTAATGAATAACAATAAATATAATTGTAGGATCTTTTTTGTGGTCGCGTGTCCCACACACCATATATCGGCTATTGCAATGTCTTTGAGTTGAAACATATAATACGTTCATCATATAAAAAAATGGTTATTGACTGAGTTTGGTTGGGCCAGACAGGAAATGTCTGGATCTCATTCATGACATACAGAAGAAGCTGCACTATCTGTAAGTCATGGGCCAAATATTTTCCTGTGCAGCCCCCCTAATCAGTCAATAAGAACATATTAAATCATTTTCTGTAATTAATTTCCATTGTATTCAACAGTGTTATCAACACTTAATATCAGTTACATTCTCATTTGATTCATTTCTTCACACATGTAAATGAAAACCATAAGAAGAGTGGCAATCTCACAAAATCCACACAACATGTCTGCTACACCCCTGTACTGGGTGGGGTCCTGTTTGGTTGAACCATACAGCAGGGAATATGACAACAACAGCAAGAAGATGACATACAATGCTGCTTGAAGGCTGAGTAAAAAAATGAAAGTTACTTCATCAAAAGCTGCCTAAGTTTACAACGAACAACATTTCAACAAATTTAAAATATTACACATGCATATTCAATCATGCAAAATTGGATATGATAAAGCTAAATTTAGGTTAGGTTAAGTAAGAAATGTGTTTTCCAGAGTAGACTTGAGGGAATTTATTTGATTGTTTTAGCCTTACAACTGTGTAATTTGGATATGTATAATCTAATCTCGCAAACATTATAAGACAGACAAAAATGATTGGATCAATGTTAGTATAAGTAGTGTCGGCCGACATGTCGACAGTCGGTCGATAGTCGGTCGACAGTCGGTCGATAGTCGGTCGATAGTCGGAAAATAGTCAGTCGATATGTCAACCAATATATGTCGGCCGATAGTCGGTCGACATATCGGTAGACAGTCGGTCGATATTTGACCGACAATTGGCCGACACTCGGTCGACACTTGGCCGATTCTTCACCGACATTTTACTCACACTTAATCATATACCTGAAAGTTTATGCCCTCAAATCAAATTTTTCTTCAAATCAAATTTTTCAATACCGACACTGCAACAATACACAACCACACGAGCGTGACGTTCAAACTATATTTACCGATAAAGTTCAGACACTTGACCGATAGACTACCGACCCTCGGCCGATAGACAACTGACACTTGACCGATATTCCACCGACACTTGACCGATATTCCACCGACACTTGACCGATATTCCACCGACACTAGACCGATATTCCTCCGAGACGCGACACTCCATCTATCGGTCGACAGTCGGTCGACATATCGACCGACAATCGACCGACTATTGACGACTATCGAACGACCTGTCGACCGACTATCGACCAAATGTCGACCGACTGTCCACCGATATGTCGGTCGACATCTCGGTCGCCATGTCGGCCGACACTACCTATAGTAATCCAAATTATTAACCTCAGAAAAAAATGTCGATAGCTTTTTCATTTTGTCTTAATTAACATTCTGACCACTGGATGTTGCAAGGCCTCCTGCAATTCAAAGTCAAGCGGAATTTTAGGGCAACTACAAGTGACACAATTCATATATCTAATCAACTTTACTTTACCAAGGCAAACAATTTTCATCAATGACAGCAGTCTCATTAATTTAAGTCTGATTACTCATCCCGGCAAAAGCTAAAGGAAATGCTCCGTATATGTTGTAGTTCAATTTTATGATGGTTCAAATTTTATTTTCCTTTGTTCTCGGTCATGTTATGATAATGATGATCAGTTTGAAACAAAGGAAAACGAAATTTGAACCATGGATAAAATTGAACTACAACATATACACCAACTTGATATGATACCTTGTTATTGTTCTTTGCAATCATGTTTAGACATGACTTGTCTCTTCAGTTGAAATATTTGTTGTCCAACTCTTTGTGTCCTTCTGACAACACAACTTTTAGAGGTCTTCCATCCTCATCACCATCCAAGATAGCATAATAAATGAAAAATGATAGTGAACCCTCACTGGCCTTACCTTCCAAACGCACAACTCGTAAAAATACTACACAACAAAGCGTCTAATAAGATATACGCATCTCCCGAGTCTTTGATAGATTTCATCCTTTGAATGGATTTTTAATACTAAAATCACGTCGTAACGGAGAACGGCACAGGGGAGTCATTTTGTTTAGAGTTGTGTGCTGTTATCGTGGGATTGTTCGTTGTTCTTCAGTCGCCCTCGCTTTCAGAATGGTCAGAAACAGCAATGGTTGGTTCTGTAGGATTCTTTTCCAGCGAATTTGAAAACTTGTTGGATTTTTAAGTGTAATTAGCATGAAGCGATACAGGTACAGGTATCTCTTGTTGTGTTGTGAAAATTATCACACTCACTTTGAATTTACGCCGACATGCGGTGCATGTTCATTTTGGAAATAACTCGCCTTGATGAGAATTTTGCTTTTATAGATTTTTTTTTTCGCCATTCCAGCTTTCTTAATTTTTTATTACTCAGTCATTTGAAGCTTTCACAGGCACGTGTAGGCATGTTTACCTGATGTAAATTCCACTATCTTGCATGTGCATTGTATCAATTTGTTCTCTCTCTGCATTAAATCAACCAGTGCCTTAATCGCCAGTGTGAACCCTCACTGGTGCCTTAATCACATCGTACCTATAATTTCTGATATCTCTCGCAACTATCTAGAGGATTCCGGCACCAATATAGGTCATCTGAAGGCCAGTGACAAAGAATCTTATGAGTACTGTATGAATATAGTTTAAAAAACTGGAACAGTGTGTAAACTATAAATGCGACTTAAAATATCAGTGAGAAATAGCCGCCATGTATTGCAAAAGAAATTATAGGTTGTAATACGCCGGGTTCATTCCCAGTAACTGGTATCCGGATGCTCAAAAATTACAGCACCGAGCGTCAGCTGTCAAAGATTCCGAACACAAAGGAAAACAAAAAATGTCGATTCAGGAAGTTATTTTGTCTCCGATCCGAAAACATAACAACAAGATTGTTCTAACAACAATATTGTTCTCTCTCTGCATTAAATCAACGATTGTAGTCTTTGAATACGAAAGCGCGCTATATAAGGAAGTCTTCCCTGGGAAGACCTAGACTCATTTGTCACTCATCGTTGACGTGTGCTGGTCAAATTTAAATGCTGGTAGACGAACAAAAGGAGCTAATGAGATATCTATTGTTTACTTCCACCAGCATGGTGGCATGAGGTAACGTGCGAACCACCTACTTCGATCTCAAATTCACCACCACAAATAAAGACAGTTTCCATTGGAGAAGGAAATACAAATCTCAAAAATTCTTGTATTGTGATGAAGACATAAAACAATTTTTAGGAATGCGCCCGCTGTTCACTGCTTTGGAGTAGCTGTAGCTCAAGCTGACTTCACTCTAGAGTTCTACATCGCACGATAGTTGATTGACAAATGGTCCAGTGGGACCTAAGGCTCATTTTATAGCGCGCCTTCGTGTTTAAGATGACAAAGCAACTGTACGAGGAATACGAAGGCGGTCCTTTTTCTTAGCAGGGAAATTATCAGGGGTAATATAATTAAACGCGCTAAATAAGCATGCTGCATATCAAAAATATTGCAGTGTGCAGGCTGTAATATTAAAAATATTGCAGTGTGCAGGTTACAATCATTAAAAATATTGCTTCTTCCACTCCTCAAAGACTTTCAAAACCCACGCCCATTTCCGGCGGCTGGCGTCTGAAACCCAACTTTTGTCAAATTTCTCGCATTCTGAAGCTGTAATTGGCGTTCTAAATCTTTAATCTATTTATAAAAAGAAAATGGAAACGCCGCCTTTAGAAGTCGATAAAGAATTAAAGCACTGACAGAAATGTCCAAACGTTACACTTCATTATCTTCGATTTCTGCTGAAATATCTGCCTTCGTAGAGCTCTGTGTAATAAATAATCCTTCGTCTTCCGACGAATTCATCCTCCTTCTAAACCCAGGTTCGCACTGAGTAAAATGACTGAATTCTCTGGCTTATAAAGTATGCAAATTAGCAGTATTACACGCCTTGCCCGAATTAATTCCATCATTAGAACTGTTTTGAACAACTACAACAACGAGCTACAATAACAACCCTCGGCACAATTAAAATCTAAGATATATTCATCACAACAAAGAACAATAGCAATGAGCATCACAATTATCACACATTGGTGCGACTAAAATTGAAGATCCAACCTAGACACAGAACAATAGGATTTCATGGGGATCAATAATTATAATAGATAATTACTTCAGCACATTTTTAAAAAAAAATTTTTTTTAAAAAAATTTAATTAAATAATTACGCGTGTTGAGTTCATAAATGTAAACTATTAAATAAATAGTTTTGCGCGTCTGGAATCCGATTGTTTGTTCAAAGAGTGCTTCATCTTCTTTATGAAAAGCATTTCATGAACTAAACAGTCCAGTTTCCCGGTGCACTTTTTAAGTACGTTGAAATGCTTGGTCAGGTCGCCGATGGTTTGTAGGCCGTGGTCGTTCTTTAGATGTTTGCCGATGGCCGAACTACGGTGCTCATTAATACGTTGATGTAAATGCCGGCTAGTGTACCCGACGTACTCTGCATCACACAGATCACATTTGTAATTACATACAACGCATTGTTGGCTAACTATAGGAGGTTTAGGCTCACGTATTCTGAGATCTTCACAGATTTTGCGACTCTCGAACACGGGTTGAAGGGTGTGATCGATTTTGTTGCTTAGATCTGATAACTGCCTTTTCACTGCGTCAGCTGACTTTTGATCTTTAAAAGGCAAAACCACTCGGTGAACAGCATTTTCACCAAATGCGCGAAGAATATTTATTTAATAGTTTACATTTATGAACTGAACATGCGCAATTATTTACTGAAATTTTTAAAAAAAAAAAATTTTTCATTTTTTACGTTTGTCACCTTCGTACGGAATAAATTAACTATTCATTTTTATTCTCTTCTCACTTGAGAATGATGACATGGAGTCATCAAAACGTTGTGTGTTTTTCTCGCTAATATTTATTCTTAATGTCTAACAAAATCTAATGTCATTCAAATGCCATATGCCTCAGTAATTATCCATTAATGACAACCCAACGCCGGCTTTTAGGAAAACGAAACTCGACGGAACCTCCGTTTCCTTTCACAGAACGGCGAATTCACAAAGAATGTGTTGTAGATACGGGAAAAGCCGTTTGTACCTGTAGAAATCATCGTGTGCAAAACTCAGATTTCGAAAGGATGGATTTAAACAGACAATATATCAGCTGTCCTGCGGATTTTCGAGCTTCTCGAGAAAGAGTAGAATTGTCCGACGATGAAAATTCCCCACACTTTGGATCTGCAGTTTCTAAGTGGGGTTTGACGGCACAAACTTTGCTTGAAAGGTCGCAGTCGAGGGAAGCAGTACATGTGAAAGTGAAATGTCAAGAGTGGCTGAATAGATAGTTGGCTTCCAACGGTAAAACACAACACCAACAAAATTTAAACGAACAGATTTAATTTAACACCAAGGGCCATAAACCCATCTACAAAATGATATTGCTTGACACTAAGTTTTCCAAAATGATTTCACTGTTTTCATTGCTCGAAATTTGACCAAACTGTTCTATCTTGTAGATAACTTTTACTTAACGAGTTATTTACGAAACAAAAACAGCGTTGCACTTAAAATTTCAGTTTTTGAAAGTGTTCTGGCCCCTAGCTACGCGCCGTTCAACCTTTCACTTAGCTTTAATTCCATGAAGACAAGGATGCTTAGAAAATAATTTGGGGCTCTCTTCTTTTTTTTGCTGCATTTATTTGTTTTCGAATTTCAAGAGTTTAAAGTAAAATTACTCTGTTAAGTGGTGCTTTGTAGATTTTCCGCGGCTCGAGTTGTTCAAGGCCTCATACATTAGCACGGACATGTCTAACACGCGTTCATCCTCTCTCTTGCCTCATCTGTCTGACCATCTTTCGCATCATATCCCTGGGATTAAGAGTCGAAACGAAGAAAATTATTGAGACATGCGTAGGGGAGAAACGACAGTCTGAATTGGGGTTAAGTACAATGATAATTAATTCTGAACGGGTAGGCCTAATTTCAATGCGAGAATTATCCTTACCTAATCGCGTTAAGCTTTTCTTCCACTGATTCCCAAGGATTGCGATCTTCACTGAACTCAAGAAGCTCTGTAAATTATTCAGTTTTTTTTAACTGCGTAAGTAAACCATTAGATTGAAAGAGAGTATAATAACCTTCAGTGGTCACACGACCAGCTCTTCCAGACTTCATCTGTTTTCTACTTAGAATATGAACAAGGACATGCATAATTTCGTTAGGGACTTATCGTGTAAATGAGCATTTTACAAGAGCTTTCGGGTCGAATTTCTGATATCGAATTTATTACCTGAGGAAAATACGTTAAACGATTTTCATGCTAGATATCAATTCAACACACTCTCGGACAAAATGCTCATCCACAGCCTTTGCTCCAGCCTTTCAATCCATCTCATTGTGAAATTTAAGCGGGTTTAAATGACTACGAACCTTCCGCTAGCTTCTTTTCACTAATCCATTCTCCCTCTTTGTAATACTTCACGCGCAAATTCTGCACCGAAGATAATAAGATAAGTCAGTGAGTATCCGCAAAAAGAAACTACGTAGAAATCAAAATTCTTACTTAATTAATAAATAATCTGAACAGAGATTAAACGTTTTGAGCTGATTAAAATAATAGAAGCAAAATTGGGCATTCAATTCATCATTATAACTTAGCAGTAAAAATTCAGTAAAAATTTAGCTTGTGAGAAACTGTTTTTGCTCAGTTTAACTGTCTCAAGGGCAGGTATCTTGTCACACACTCTACGCTCCTGAGGCCTTTTCTCGAAGGTTCCGGTAACTTCACGGGCCAGTAAAGCTGTTCTGTTCAAATTCAAATCAAACTTTTAAGAATACTGATAAAGGCAGGTGGTGGTACCCAAACCATGCACTCCGTTGTGTTTCTTAAGCTGATAGTTTTCTATTGCAATTTTTAAATCATATGAATCCTACTGTAGAAAATATCTTTCGTTTTTCAATTCAAAGAGCAATTTTCCCCTTCTCCCCTCCTTTGTATTCTGTTAGTATTCAGACGCAGTGCGCGAGATTTACACCTACAGTGTACTCAGTTCTCAAAAACATGATCTCCGTGCCTTCCGTCTACGTACCAAAAAAGGAAATCTCTCCATGCGAGTGAGCTGTAAAATACGATCCACATCATACTCCAGACGGGCGACTTTCTTGGCCTGAATGTAGGTAGTGCTCATCTGTGCAATGAGTATGTTGAGCAAAATCACAAGTACAGTTCCCATGTACATTAGCATCAACAGCATGGAGAGCCAACTACAAGAAAACAAAGATTCCCAACGCTTTATGAGGTATAAGCATACTGCGGTAACTGAGGGTCTTGCCCTACTGCAAGTTCGCACCTTCCACCGGTGCCTTTGCGAGTTCGCCCCCTGCAGTAAAACAACTTTGCTCCCCGCTGTTACCGGTTCAGACTCAAAATAGTTCAACTCGTTTCCCTACAGCATGCACACCGGTTAAAAAGCAAGATCGGAGGGATTAATATTGTATAGCGTGAGCGGGCTATTGCATATAATATCATTATGAGTACGGGTTTTCAGTTATTACTTATTACTCAAGTCGGAGTCACTCACTTGAAGCTTGAAAAATCTGCTACAAAGGGTCGTTGCTCGGACAGGGCACGAACACCACTTAATAATACATCTCCAAAGCCACTAAATGCAAAGAATAGATTTAAAATAACGTGAACAACATTTCAGGACATTTTCCTGTCGAGTACGCTAAATTAGTCTTCCTGGAAATTGCACTGTATTTCTCCAAAGCTGAACGAATAGTTTCAAAATTGCCAAGCTAAAAGCATTATACATTTTTTTCCCGCAGAATAACTAAAATTAAGTTCAGACAAGAAGAAATGAGAAGTAATAAAATTATTCGATGCACCTTAATTCTTGGTTTTGATTGGATGAGCGGAGAGATAAAAACAAGGCTCCACAGAATGGAAGGAAAATCGCAACAAAAACTCCCATGAATCTTGTCAAGTCTTGCTGAATGATTTTTGCAAGAGTTTTTGTGTACAGTCCTGTAGTCCTGGAAAAGATGAAAGTCTGAGTAAGAGTAACGAACTGGGCTTAATTTAAATCAGAACTGTTCGTATAAGTAAACTGTTTGAGAACTGAAGATAAACTAAACTCTGGAGTGATTAAAACCTCCCTCAAAAGAAAACGCAAAACAACAGGAAAAAGAAAAGCCAGATACTGCGCTTCGCGATCGATAAATGGCTACTTTGACACTGATCCTTATCTATTTATTTATTTGTTTATTTCAAGATTTGTACATATCGAATATATACAGGTGTTAGAACAAAAGGATATAGCATACCCTACAAGGTTCAAACACCTTACCCAACCCCATAAACCTAAAAACAAAACATGTATAGGATTAAATAAAAGCATCTTAACAAGAACATGCGACATCAGTGGCTCACAACCACTTTAAAGGCTGATAGTTTTGAAAGAAACTGTTTGGGCCTGCGTCGGTGGGAGTAACGAAATAATTTGGATATGTCAACAAAGTTGAAATGGTAAATTGGCCACCGTAACGATTACAAAAGCTGACGTTTCGAGCGTTAGCCCTTCGTTGAAGCGAATATATCCAAATTATTGCACAAACACTTTGATTGGTTGATGTTAATCGTTGCTAAATGAAATTGGCGAGCGGGAACATCAATCTTAACCTATTGACGTCCAGTGCGCCCGTAAGAGCCCATGTGGACCCTCACCCTTTCTACGCCTTGTGACGTCATCACTTTTAACCCCGGAGGACGACTTTGTGCACGTACTTGGACAGGTTGAAAATATCTTACAAACGATGCCAGAATGAGCGCAATTGAGTGAAGGAGATTGGAGAAATAGCCAAAAAAACCATGTAACCTTGACCTGAGAATCTGCACGAAAATCTTGTTCCATTACCCACCTACCTTTCTGAGCATGTGGTTTGAAAATAATGAGTAGTTTCCTAAAAAATCTCTACACCAAAATGAAGCCTACTAAATTTCCAGCAAGTGAGGAGAAACTTCAGGCAAGGAAAGGGGAAAAAAAGGCCCGGAGAAAGAGAATTTTGAAATTTTGCTTTCTGTGCGTGCCCGAGATTTTCAGGCCACCATTTTGCATTTGGATCAAAAGGCCGTCGAGTGTATAAGCTATCAATGGGTTTGGGGTAAGTTTGAGCTTTTAAAACCACAACAGTGACCTGAAATCTGCTCGACTAGCTTCAAAACACAGTTTTTCTCAAAAGCTGCGGCTATTAATGGTTTAAGATAAACACTAGAAAGGAGTTTCGGAACATTTGGTCTATAAATTGTAACATCTAGGTTACATTCAATCTTCAAACCAGAGTAGTATCAAACCATCTCTGAACGTTAATCTCTAACTGAAATGAAGCATGTTTCAAAACTTTAAAATTAAAGATTTTTTTAAAGTGACCTACCTTGTTACACATGAGAACTTAAAAATTCTCATGAAATTAAACAAGACTGCCAAAGATGCAACAGTCCACTGCGCTTTGTTACCAGTGAACCGTAAGGGTATTATACACAGGACCAACAACAGGCCTAACCAGTCAAACAGGGTCATCCACTCTGAGAAGTACGAATATCTTTCTCTACAAAAATGACACGAAAAATATTAATCCTTCCATTGGATCTTTTCCTTTGGGAGAGCTTTATTCATGAACACAAGTTTTGATTTTTGTTGTAAAAACACTCAGTATATGTAGCACATTTGCTTAACAAAAATGGTTTTTCTCATGGGGGAAACCAATCGTGGATGATTGAACCAACAAATGTATCTTCAATGATGTTATGTAGATTAGTCTCAGTGTAATTACCTGTGTTATCAGCATTATATATCACCTACATTCTCAATTGATTCAGTTCTTCACACATGTAAAAGACAGCCATGAGAAGAGTGACAATCTCACAGAATCCACACCATAAATCTGCTGCACCCCTGTACTGGGTGGGGTCTGGTTTGGTTGACCCATATAGCAGAGAAAATGACAAGAACAGCAAGAAGATGGCATACAATACTGTCTGAAGGCTAAGTATAAAAAAAATAGAACTTTAATATATCAACAGCCTAATAAAACTCTACAAGGAACAAGATACAGATCAAGTTTAAAAAATCATGCAAACCTGGTGAACCAATTTAAAGTTATTTAAGGTTACTTAGATTACAAATAAAAGTGTTTTTCCAAGTAGGTGGAGGATTATGTCTTAGTTTCCTGACCCTGCACTACACCTGTGGGCTGGATATGTGATGTAACCTTACAAACATCATAAGGAAGGTAAAAGGTATTTGCCTGAGGAAGAAGTGTCCATAACTTTTCCATTTTGTCTTAACCAACATTCTAACCACTGGATGTTGCAAAGCCTCCTGCAATTCAAAGTAAGTCAGACAGAATCTTAGGGGCAACTACAAATCTATCATACCAGCTTGGCTTCACCCAGTAAACAATTTTTCACCATCGAGAACAGCTAGTCTCTCCAGTTTTTTTAACCAACAGCAAACAACATACTTCATATACATTAATTAAAATCACAATTTACCTTATTTTTACTCTTGGCAATCATATTTAAGCATGACTTATCTCTCTGGTTGAAATATTTGTTATCTGACTCTGTGTGTCCTTCTGATAATTTAAGTTTTGGTGGTCTACCACCCCCATCACCATCCAAGATAGCATAATGAAAATAATAATTCAATGGATCTTCTGGGATTGTCTTCCAAACTCCTTCGATTCCCTTCTTTTCTTCTTGGGAGACATAAGTGTCCTTGCGTTTTGGAAGGTAAGGCCAGTGAGGGTTCACCATCTGGTCTAATAAAGCCACAACTGTTTTCTGTTGACATAAGTCATTTACCACAAGATATTGAAAAAAATATCTTCTTCTATGTTACAAAAGAATACATTTGCATTTTAAATAAATTTCACTATACATTGGAATCTATGCAGAGGGGCCATTAGTTGTAACATCTTTCATACAGTTGTATGTCTGTCTCTAAAAACTGAGTTCTGGAAATCATTATCAAAGTAATTAGTGGGCATAATAGATGAATTCAAGGTTGGGAACATCAATCAATACTTTTAAAGCAGAAAACACACCTTACAACAGATGCAAAGCATTAATTAGGTCATGTTTGAGGTATTGATTAATAAGTGTTCAAACTGCTTGAGTTTAACAACACAATTCTACATCAATTACTTTAATTTTTAACTTAACTTTTCCAAGTAATTCAATGGGAAAGAGAATGGTTATATAATCCCCTTGGATGGCAAGCTGGTAGATTATATAAGCTGTACAGATCACAAATTTGATTGATACTTAGCTATAAATTAATATTGCCAGCATTGTTTTGCAGGAGTATTGATCATGTGGTCTCATTAAGTCTCACCTTCATTTTAGGATTCTCAACGATGGCCTGAAAACTGAAGAGAGATGGCTGTGGATTTGACATGTCTTCTGGTCTCCAAGAAAATAAACTTGTAACACTATACGCACAGAGAAATTTGAATATGACAGAGTCATTATCAAGTGATGAGAATGTAGATAATTTGGTGAGTGGGTTCATAGAACTAAGAGTAAAAGATAAAATGTCTAAAAGAATACAGGTAAGTAAGATTCAGGAAAATGGAAAACAAAATACTATAAGGACTGATAAATTTATGGATACATATATTTACTGTAAATATAGGAAATCTTATTATAGTAAGTGACTAATATGAAATTTTCTGCACCATTTGGTCCTATATAGAGGCTTAATCTTCTTTGCATAATCTTTATAGTAAATAACAGAAGAACCATAACCAGAGAGTACATCCATCTTGTCACAAGCAGTGGACAACAAAATACCTCTTGTGCCACATTGCTCTAACCAAATAAGCTGCCACGTCATCATTCTCTGCATTCAATGCCAACTCAACTGCTAACATGGCTCTTTTTCCCTTGGGTTTTATTTGAAGTTCTGTTGTTGCCTCCAGCAGACCAGGACATTTCTTTAAGAGTGTTTTGGTGATTTGTAAAAACCCAGCTTCAGAGGAATAGTGCAGCAAAGTTTTCTTTGTTTCGTCTTCTTCATCTTGGAATAGCTCATATCTGTTTCCTGAGTTTAGTTCACTATCTAACATTATCTCCAAAAATTGATTCACCTGCAAACGACATGCATTTTGATATGCAATGAGGTTCCATAAACTTACATTATAATTTAATGGAGAGATGCAGAACTACGCTGTCCACTTAATTCCCAGCCCTTCAAAAATTCTTTAGTATACCTTGTAATCAAAATAGGAAGCAAAATTGAAAAACGGCAAACCACATATTTCCTTCTCAGCATTCTCATATATTCAACATACCAGCTTTTCAAGGCCTGGAAGTTTGTCAGGTTTATCCTTGTACTGTTTAGATGCTGGCCAATGTTTCAACATCACAAGTGCTGGGTCTTCACCGTTCAGTTCCCCATTAACTTTGTAGTTCTGAATAAGTCTTTCAACTCGAACTTCATCCATAGCTCTATTCCATGGTAACCCTTTACTCTGCTTTTCATGAACCTGCATAAAAATTATAGATAATTGTGGTCAAGTTTTATTTCCACTAACAGAGCTAATCCTGAATGAGTTACTGAAAATTTGGAAAGATGAGGTCTTCCTTGAATTGTTACCATCATCCAAAACTCTCTCGATCTGTAAAATTCCTCATCCAAGAGATCCACGTGATCATCATATTCAGTTTGAGATCTCTGATCTTCATCACAATTTCCTTCGTCACCACGCTCCAACAACTTTCCCTTTTCCATCCCTAAACCATTAATCATCATCTGGAAGAAACAGTAAGTTTTATGTGTGACAATGTCTAATTTTACAACAGAAATAAACTAGCAACTTCCATAAGGCTTACTCTCAGTCGGCGCTGCACTCGCTAAGTGGGCAATCAAATGCGCATGTCATCATCTTTCGGAGGTTCTCGTTCCCAGGGTCCTTGTCACACTTGCTCACGGGTGAGAGAGCCAACCCGCAAGGAAAACTAGTCAACGTGTTTCTTTATCATGATTTCTATTTGAACAACGTACGATTTCTCTCTTCGTTAAACGAGTTTTCGTTCAAGTAAAATCACATCAAAAGAGATCTAACGTGAGTTGAAGGATCGATCCACTGAAGCCTTACGAACAAAATTTTTTTGATTATTTCAAAAATCAAAATTTAGATATTTGAGTGTTCGAATGTAGCTATAGTTATATTACGTGGCTTTCATGAAGCAAGATACGACTTTTTTTCAGCTTCATTTGTTGATTTGGAACGGCTTGCTGGGTGTTATTGTTAGGTTATATGGTATATTTTAACTCCTTTCTAACCAAAGATTTCAAAATATAAGCTGTAAGCGACTACGGTTAAGATCTCTTTGCAAGTTGCAACACCCCCTCCCCGTTTTTTGAGGTAGGGGACCGCATGATAGGTGGAGGCAATCATCTTTATCACATAAATTTCCCTTTCCAGCTTCCCGTATCTAGTTCAAGATGTCTATGGCTAAGCCTATCTAACAGTTATCGAAAATGATCCTTTTCATTCTAATTTGAGGTGCATTTTGCATTAGTTTGGGTCAGGAACCCATTATCCGGAGCTTCCATCTCAGTTGTACCCTTGAGTCAACCCTGTCCCGTATCTTTTTATTTTTAGAACTGAGATATTTGTGGGAGTTCTTTCAAGGGACACAATAGAGACGTAACACAATAGAGACGACAGCTCTCTTATAATTGGCTATTATAAAAACACCCGCGAAAACCGCCGTGGGAGGTACTTCTAGAAATAGAAAGATAGGGACAGGGTTGACCCAGAGGGTCAGTATGGAAGATGGAAGCTCCGGGTAATGGGCTCCTGGTTTGGGTGAGATAATCAAACAACTTTCCAACTTTCAGTCAAGAAAAATGTAAGATGGTCGAAAAACTTCAAAAATCGAAAAGAATGTTCTCGTCTTTTTTCTTTTCCTTAAAGCTTAACTTAAACTAGGTTTACACTAGAGGAAATTGTTCCGGATTCGTGATGAATCCGAAACGTTTTAGTACTGGATTCATTCTGCAGTTTACACGAAAGTGGACGAATCCGAAAAAAAACTTCCCGTTTTGGTCGTGTCTCCCGAGATTTTGAGTCCGGAATTTAAAGTGGGAACTTTGAATCCGATAACTTTTGAATCCGGAAAGTTTTGTCGTGTAACCGCTTTTTTTCTCCAATCCGGATTTTATTTCCACCTGCGATCTTTTGAGTCTGCGGTGAAACCAAAATGGATCTAGTGCTAACATTGCTGCCGGTCTCTGGTTGCCTAATCTTGTTGCAGGTTCAGGCGATAAATGTTATCATGTGTACCGCAGTATTTCTGAAGAAACGCAAATTATCATTGCAAGGAAGTTTAACGTCAGCCACACTTAATCGCCGACGACGTTGACTGCTTGGCATCTGTCCAACTCAAATTTGCCTCAGTGGCATCTGGATCTACTCTAGCCTTTTTTTGGGGAGGCATTTTCACTTTGTCGATCGAACGACGAAACAACACTAAGCTTGGTAACCATTCCATTTCGAATGTTCCCGGAGTTGTCGTTGTGTGTAAACGGTCAGGAATCAGAATATCCTTTCAGTGTAAACGCCTACGAATCCGAATACTCCAAAATTGATGAATCCAGAAACATTTACGAGTCCGGAAAAGTCTCCTCTAGTGTAAACCTAGTCTTAATTGATTACACAATAAAAAAAAGTTTCCTGCAGCATATGACCTTTGTTATACATGTTTAAGTAAAAACACCTATTTGCAATACAATTGCCCTAAAAAAAGAAAAATGAAAAAGCTAAATTATAGTAATTTATGACCATATAACGGAAAATAACCTCTGGCTATATGCCCTACAACTAAACGATATTAACAATGTTCCGCTGAAAAGCTATTTAAAATTTCTTGAGAGCATCAGTTGATTTTCTAGAAATTTCAAGTAGTTTCATAAATTAAATAGAAACATAAATACATTTATATGCTAATGCCGTATGCTTTTACTATATGCTGATTGATTCGTATTTGGCTTTTTCCTTTTCCTCTCTGCTGTTTTCTAAAACAATCGGTTACTTGAATTAGGTGTATATTGGAATGTGACGAAACATTCACTCTCCGTGCTGCTTGATTGTGTGAAACAGAATTCCATGCAGAATTCCATACCACTGTCTGCTTTTGATCTTTTACCACTCGCTTTGCACGAACTTCACATGTCCGCCTCTGATATAAAATGAGGCTTTTAGTAAAGCAGTTTCAAAATTTGAAGTTCGAGGGTGGAGAGGAGCAGGTTTGTCTGTATTTCAATCTCTCCCGCACGCTGTTCTAATTACTTGTAACTGCCTGTAATTGCTTTGAGTTTCTTTCAAGTTCACTGATAAACATTCATGTCCTATCTTTTCCTTTTTTCAGAGGCCTGGTTATCACTTTCTCTGAACTCTTAACGTCGGCACGCCTTCAAGACGAAAATGAAGTCCATCATTGTTATGAACACTCAGGGCGACAACAGTAAAACCCATACACTAAAGAACTATTTACGGAGCAAGCTTCGAACCTTGGCAAACTTGAGAAGTATCGGCGATATTGTAGTAGAACACCAAGACTTTAAGACCATATTCCGCCGCAGTGATTGTGTTATGTTGATCGGGTCACACCAAACCTCGTCCATTATTCAAAACAAGCAGCAAGAAACTGTAGGTGAGTATACCACTTTCGATGGGAAGTTTATACATGAGCAGCTCACAGAAAACAAAGAACTAGTCAGAGACAAAGTGGTTATGGTTTTCTTCACGGAAAGAACCGAGAGTGATTGGATCCCTAATGGCCTAGATGAGAAAAGGATATTTGATCTGCATAAGGAAAAAATTCACCGAGGCAATCCTGCGTTAGACCACCTTGAATACACCATAAGACGTGTTCTAGGACAGACAATGGTGGATTGGTAGAAGAAAACCGATTCATCCCCTGACAGCAGAAGCCAGTTACCACTTGCACTTGCTGAATTGGAAAACTTCTTTAATGTGATAAGAAACGGCGAAGGAAACTGTTTTGACAATTGGTTGAGTCAAAGATTAATTTAATAGTTTAGTGTAGTCGACGAAGCAGCTTATAAAGTTTTGGGATATCAGAAATATTCCTCTTTAAAAAAAACACGTATGAAAGAGATATGTGCCTATTCAATGATAGAGAGCATGTTAATGAGACATAGTTAAAACAAATGATTACTATAGCGGGTAAATCAAAATAATTGTTTATGTGTTTTGCGTTACCAGACATTTTCTCGTGCGCAACAATTTTTGAATAGATTGATATAAAAACTATCTTTTGATGATTTAATACAGAAGAAATGTTAACTCACTCAAAACATGCATCATTATAGCATGCACCGAGTAATTTATATTAGCATGTAAAGTTGCCATTCTGGTTGTGTGTGATAAGCAATTCCTTCTACTCTAGCTATTAGGAGGGTTGTGTGAAAATTCCAGCGTGGAAGACAAAATCATTCGATTCAATTGTTAAGAAAATGTTAACTTTTAGAGGTTTTGCACGTCTTACTGATTTAGCATCAGACATTTTTTGTGCCGTAAAAAATGTATGTGAGCCGATCATGAGATGCCAATTCACACACTGGCACCTAACTGAACCAACGAGCTCCCCTAGATCATTGTATTCCTTATCAAAAGTACAGGAAAAAGCGTTGGTCTTGGAGTACAATAAAAATCATAACAAAAATTGTAATAAAATACTTGAAAATCGAAAAAAAAGTGTTAAAATGTCTAACAAAAATGTAAGAAAAACTGGAGGAAACGCACTATAATAACGATAATTCACTCTAATCATCAAAAATATTTACAAATTAAGATAAGATCCTAAAAAATCGAAAAAACACATGTTAATGTCGACTATCAAATTTTTGGTCAGAAGTTCTTTTCAGAATAATGACCAACCAGGCACTTTTAAATGCGCTCGTGCAAGATGCAAAACGTGTCCTTTCATTCACAACACTGATAAAATATCGGGACCTAAACGATCCATTAAGATAACCAATCACTTCACGTGCACCTCCGTCAATGTAATCTATTGCATAACTTGCACTTATAGCAAAAAGATGTACATCGGCGAAACAGGCAGAAGACTAGGTGACCGATTCCGAGAACACCGCCAATCTGCTGTCTTTCCTTACACTTAGGTAGCACGGAAAGCCGTAAAAATCTTGAAAAAAAGCTCATCTTTCAAACCGGCAGTCTAAATCCCACAGGGATCAACGAACGCTTTTCATTCCACTAATTTACTCTTGTTTTTCTCGTTGCTATGTTCCCACCAATAACTTAGCTCAATTTTCTGCCTTTAAAAGCACACACAACCCTCGCTCCGACGAAGGGCTAACGCTCCAAACGTCAGCTTTTGTAATCGTTACGGTGGCCAATTTACCATTTTAACTTTGTTGATATATCCAAATTATCAAATTACCTATAATCTTGGAGTACAATTGATTCTTAATGGTTTCGAGAATAAAAAGTTGCAGTTTCCCTTTGCAATTAACACTTACCATGGCCGGAAATCTAAGTTCTGGACAACTCTCATGTTTTTAAGGTGAGAAAAATAAAGCAGGCGTTATTCCTGAATTGAAACCTACAGTTCATTTTCCAGCCTTTGATTAACCTCCAGAACAGGCCTAACATTTTTGTTTTGCAGTCGAACGGGGGCAAGTGCAAATTGCAAGTCACGAGAGAGAGGTGGAGTTTCTGCAAGCTTGCGTTTGATTGAAGAACAAAATAATACTTAACTGTAGAAAAAAATGTAGAAGATTTATAAAAATGTTTCGTTTTGTTTCTGCGCCTTGTGTGCCACTTTATTGTTCTTTACATATGTGACAACATCTCTGATCTATTTCTGAGCAAACACATGTCACCATGATTTGGAATCTATTTGTTAGTTCTTTATTGGCTTCTGCCGCGTTGGCGTGATGATAATTGTACATTAGCCTACGTGTAGTTGCACCGTCCCATAGTCTCTGCTGACAAATATATGTTGGATGTTTTGAGTAACAACAGACTGCATTACAGCGGAACTACAAGTGGGACCTATTGCACGAGGGCCTCAATGGTGTGATGGCTTTTATGGCTAACGGTCAAAATTTTGGCCAATTTATTTACGGCTGCTAACGGTTAATATCTTTCCATTGCTGTCACAAAAAATTTATTTTACGGCCGGTTACCTATTTTACGACAAATGGATGAAATTGGTCATTTTTTTACGCTTAATAGCTTAATTTTATAGCAGTTTTACGACTAACGGTTATTCCCACTGAGACCCTTTTACATAATTAGGACTGACAGAATATATATGATTACAGGAATTGCTAGTAGTGGGAGGTGTGTTTCCTTTCAGAGGTGATAATGAATGCAAGGCACACCCGCAAACTCACAAGTCGTGATGCAAGGGACAATTTGAAGCGGCAGTTTAAGTACAAAACGCTAAAAAGTAACTCCTTATATAAGTATTCTTTTTTACAAGAAAGTATGGCTGGCTTAAGTAATCGGAAGCAGGCAAGATATCACTCGTTTTAATTTCACAAGTTTTAAGCAGCAGAGGGAACGAAACACTTGTCTGTCACAAAAAATGATAGGGACAACACTCATTCTGTCTAAAGATTTGCAATGTAACTGGTCTATCCGGTCACGAGGCTTTCTACTAAATTCCCAAATGACCACGTCTAGAAATTTGTACGATAGCCGTAAAAATACAAACATTTTCAGCAAAGATCAGGTTCGACAATGCAACAGCTGAGCAAGCCAAACATACTTAACATCGCGCGATAGAATAAGACAATGCAGCGGGCTCTGCGGGTGCATTTTGCAACAGTTGTTCTTTATGCACCATTAGTATGGCGGTTATTATGATCACTCCGGGTAAAAGATATTAACCGTTAACCTTCACCTATCTTTTTCATGCCATGTGGCACATAAGGCCACAGGGCATAAGATATTAACCGTAGTTAGTCGTAAGTGAAGCACTTAGCACCGCTGCTTTAGTTTGCCTTAACTCTTCCGTATAAAACCGTTTCTTTACTGCTGAATGACTAGCTGGTGAAGAAAACAAAAATCAGTCAACGGCCACGGATTTTGATCCTCCTAAAAATAAATTAACCAAACATCGTTTTCTCTTGATCTTCTTCGAGCTGCACTTACATGGCTCAATTAAAGCAATAATGTTTTAAAATTTCGGGTTTAAAGTAATCAGTATTTCTATTTGCACAAATTCCAAGCGATTATCTTAGTTCTATTAAAATTTCTTCTCTACTAAGTCGTATTCAAGGGTTTTTACATGACTCAACATCTATAAGGTAGCTGGATTTTCCTAGTGCCCAGATTTTTTACGGCCAAACGGTTACTCGGCCCAGTCACAGTTACACTGCAGGATCTGGGTACAATATTAGGATTTTCGAGGCATGCAGTAAAAATGTCTATTTTATCCTTTTCGGATACCGAGTGTCAAAAGAATTTTCTCATTCAATTTGGTCAAAACGTTCTTAGAGAGAGTTTTCCTGCCGTGTATACGTAGCTACATAACTGGACCAGCTAACTAGGTTCAGAGGGAATTCAGTTAAAGAAAAATTGTGAAAATT
Organism: Stylophora pistillata; assembly: GCF_964205215.1. Classification (NCBI taxonomy): domain Eukaryota; kingdom Metazoa; phylum Cnidaria; class Anthozoa; order Scleractinia; family Pocilloporidae; genus Stylophora; species Stylophora pistillata. The sequence continues at coordinate 19,197,084 of NC_142529.1, forward strand.
AAAGTTTTTCTTCGATGATTAAAGAAGCTGCCTGTTTTAGAAGTATCATAACGTTTGACAAAATGAATATCAATTAGTGTATCAGAAGTGTTTTTCTCTAGTGGATGATGATAATTGTGGGTAAAGCCACGAACTCGACAAAGAATAAAAAGTTTTGTGCGCATTTTAATTGGAGACATGCCTCTGAGGAAGTAGTTAAGTTGACATCCTGGCTAAAAAAGGTTGAACTGATACTCAAAGAGCCATAAAGTCAAAACATCTCTGCTTGCAAATACAGAAAACCTGGAGGAGAGAGGAAACAACTGCTCATTATTGATCGAAATTTGATCAAACTGTTCCATATTGTAACCTTTACTTAACGAGTTATTTACAAAACGAAAACAGCGTTGCGCTTAAAATTTCATTTTTCCCAAGCGTTCTGGCCCTCAGCTACGCGCCGTTCAACCTTTTACTTGGCTCTCATGAAGAAAGGTGTGTTTAACAAATAATTCGTGGCTCTCTTTTTGTTTTCGCTGTTTTTATTTGTTTTCAAATTTAAAGAGTTTAAAGTAAAGTTACTCCGTTAAGTGGTGTTTCGTGGACTTCTTGTCAACTTCTTCTGTTTCAATATTCAATCCTGAGGGGTCTTTTCAGCTGTTTTCCGGGGTCTGGCACTATTATTATCACTACCCGACCTCTTGCTGACCATCCGCCTTCCGTGGCTCGAGCTGTTAAAGGCATGATGCATTCCCAAGGACATGTCTAACACGCGTTCATCCTCTCTCTTGCCTCATCTGTTTCACCATCTTTCGCATCATATTCCTGGGATTAAGAGTCGAAACGAAGAAAATTATTGAGACATGCGTCAGGGAGGTACGGCAGCCTCAATGGGGGTTAGGTGCAAAGATAATTGATTACGTAAACGGGCAAGACCAATTTCATTGCGAGAATCACCCTTACCTAATTGCGTTAAGCTTTTTTTCCATTGATTCCCAAGGATTGCGATCTTCACTGAACTCAAGAAGTTCTGTAACGTAAACAAGCACGTAATTTATTTCCTATACCATTAGATTGAAAGAGTATATTAGCCTTCAGTGGCCACATGACCAGCTCTTCCAGTCTCATCTGTTTTCTTCTTTGAATAGGAAAAAGGATACGCATAATTTGGTTATGGACCTATCGTGTAAATGCGAACCTATACGCGAACTAGCTGGTCGAGTTACTATGATATCGAATTTATCACATGGCTTAGTAAATGACGTCAAACGAACTGTCACACTAAATATAGTTGTGATGGACCTCGCACAATTAAAATGCTGATCCATAGCCTTTGTTCCACACCGCCTTCAATCTACCTCATTAAGCGGGCTTAAATTGCTACAAACTTTCCGCAAGTTTCTTTTCACTGATCCATTCTCCCTCTTTGTAATACTTCTCGCGTAAATTCTGCAGCGAAGATAAGAAGATAATTATAAGTGGGTGGACGCAAAGAGAAACTCATCAGAAATTAGGTTTCTTAGCCAATAAATTGTCTGAACAGACATTATACGTTTTGAGCCGATTAAAATAATATAAGCAAAATTGGGTATTCGTCTCTAAGATTTTCCGCTTTGGCAAGTAAAAATTTAGCAAGTTAGAAACTCTTTTTCCTGAGTATCACCATTTCAAGGGTAGATATCTTGTATATCATTCAACGCCCCTGTGGCCCGTTTCTGGAAGGTCCTAGTATAACTTCACGGGAAAGTAAAACTGTTCTGCTTTTTTAAAAAAATAATAATAAAACCAAAGTTTTATTAAAAAAAAAAATCAAAGTTCGAGAAATACTGAAAAAAGTAGGTTGTGGTTCCCATCCACTCCATTTTGTTTCTTTGGTTCATTCTTTTCCTTTTGTAATTTATACACCATTTGAAAGCTATCTTGAAGCTCAAGTTGGATTTCAAATGTTTTAAATATTACAAAATAAAACAATCAGCTAAAGACACAAAATTGACCGGTTAGGGTTCCATAACCTGCTTTTCTATTCTTTGAGTTTTTATTTTATAATATGGCTTAGGGCCTGATAAGTTACCACGACTTTCAAGGAAACGGGACCCTGTTCGCTTCTTTTAATCATTAAACAGGAGATTATAAACTTTGTCGTTAAACCAACGTGCGAGCACATCCCCACCTACACGAGGACACGAGGACACGAGGACACGAGGACACGAGGACACGAGGACACGAGGACACGAGGACACGAGGACACGAGGATTTGAATATATCAACAAAGCTGAAATGGTAAATTGGCTACCGTAACAATTACAAAATCTGGCGTTTTGAGCGTTAGCCCTTCGTTGGAGCGAATAGAGGAATTGTAGGCTGTGTGTGCCTTTAAAGCCGGCAGAAAAAAGAGCTACGTCATTGGTGGGAACATGGCAACGAGAAAAACACGAATAAATTTGTGGAATGAAAAGCATTCGTTGATCCCAATTCAAATTTAGGTTAGATCAAAGAAGAGAAGTGTTTTTCCTAGTATATTTGAGAAAATATATTTAGTTTTTGTGCACTACACCTGTGCATTTGGGTATGTGATCTTAACTTACAATTACTTTAAGACAAGTAAAAGTTATTAAGCTGAGGAAAAAATGTCCATAGCTGTTCCACTTTGTCTTGATCAACCTTCTGACCACTGTATGTTGCAAGGTCTCCTGCAATTCAAAGTCGAGCAGAATTTTAGGGCAACTACCATTCTCACACAAATCATATCAACTAAGCTTTGCCGAGGCAAACAATTTTCATTAATGATAAAAGTCTCATTAAGGTCTGATTATTCATCCAACTACACCAACTTAAGAGGTTATGCCTAGATGGCTGTTGCCCCCCCCCCCCTTTGTAAAACAATGAATAATTATGCAACTTCAACAACTTTGCATGCCACAACGCAATGCAATCCCACTTTTAAATGTTGTGTGCTTGTAGATGGTCCTTTTATCTCTTTGAAAATATAAATTTCTTAAAGTCTGCACAGTGACCTATGAAAACAATTATTTTTAAGTTCAACAGCGTAATATGAACTTTTCAGTTTTTGAAGAAAGCAAAATAGGATTATCACAGAACTTTTTGAAAACCGTTCATCAAAATTAAGGTCCTTAATGAGAAATAAAATTAATTACACAATTAACTATCGGCAGATTATGGATATTAATGGTCAGACTGGCTGGCTCTCAATGTACATACCTTGTTATTGCTCTTTGCAGTCATGTTTAAACATGACTTGTCTCTCCAGTTGAAATATTTGTTATCTGACTCTGCGTGTCCTCCAGTCAACATAACCTTTAGAGGTCGACCTCTTTCGTCACCATCCAAGATGGCATAGTAAAAATAATAATTCAATGGATCTTCTGGGATTGTCTGTCAAACTCCTTCAACTCCCTCTTTTTCTTCTTGGGAGACATAACTGTCCTTACGTTTTGGAAGGTATGGCCAATGAGGGTTCGCCATCTGGTCTAATACAACTAATACTGTTCTCTGTTAAAAAGAGCTCATTTTCATGAGTATTGAAATTAAATTATAATGATACATTTGTACTCTAAATATATCCCAGAATGAAAGAACATTTATGTTGCTACTCCATTTGGATTGGTAGCTGGTTGGTTCAGGTTGGACAAAACAAATTTCATCAGTTTGCCTGTTTGCTCTAAAGCTACATGAAATATTGATCACTTAGTTCTATCAATGCAAATTAACTAGCTATTCTTTTGAACAATTTATTACTCACTGCAGGCAAAGTGAGTATCGTTTAATAATCCCCCAGATGAATTCAAAGGGATTATTCAGCAATGTTCAGTGAGCCCGAGGTGGATAATATTTTTGATTTGTTTTGTTTTTTTAATTATAGCCTCACAATTAAAATATACTAATAACATTAAGGATACTTACATGTAATTTTCTACTTACATTACATTACAGTACCTAAATTATGGTACTTACAATACTCCTAAGATACAATTAATATTGATACTTCTTACGTTGTTCTACTTACACTTCATACAAAGTGATACAACAATCAAATATACACATGTCGAATCACCAAAAAAAAGAGAGAATTTATTCACAAATTATTAACAGCTACAAAAGACAAAAAGGCTTAATTGTGTGTATTGCCCAAAGTCATTGTAGCAATACATGATACAATCCTCCAGCAATCAGAGCATACACATTTCTAAAATCACTTGAGCATTAAACTAACTAACTGAAATCTCACCTTCATTTTGGGATTCTCAATGGTGGACTTGAAACTAAAGAAAGAGGGTTGAGGATTTGCAGTATCTTCTGGTCTCCAAGAAAATAGCCTCTTGACTCTTATGAAAAGAGCATTACACAAATTGAAAAATTTAAACATCAAAAATGCAGAATCATTCAATCAATGTATCTCTACTTTAAAAAGTTTTGAAATCTTAAAGTGCCCCTGAGACGAAAATTGACCCTTTTATTTTGGCCTAAAGTGTTTACACAATGTTGAATTGGGTCAGTTTTAGACCCTTTTTGCCATTAAAAACCCAAAACAAACCTTCGATGACCAATTTTTAGCGCTTCAAAGTCATCCAACAATCGTCCACCAACGCTGAAAACATGTTCCAGCCGAGTCCGCAAAAACGTCATCATGACGTCAAAGGCTCAACAAACTTATGCTTTGCTTTGTCACAAACCCTTTGCATTAATCAGGGTGAGAAAATCGAAGAAGAAATAAAAACAGAATTCTAACTCTAAGTTACACAAGCGAATTCAAGTAGAGAAACGTCAAAAATTTGCTCGTTTTATTTTCACTCTTTATTTGCGAAGCTTTTGGGATATATCTTTGTTGAGACGTGAGAAAGTACATTGTATAATTTGCTACCGGTGTACGGCTGGGAACCAAATTTTGCATTGTAGACTCTTTTTATACATTTTAGCACGCATTTCACACATTCTCTGCTGATACATATATAGCGGCTACTGGTGACCTTATTCCTTAGACGGCAACAAAATTTGAAATCTAAAAGCATTTAGAAGGAGGTTTGTCTTTGTATTTCAATCTCTTTGGCGCTATACCAAAACCCAATTTAACTTTGACTTCACCAATGAAATCTGTGTTCCATGTTTTCCCATTTTCAGACGCCTGGACATCACTTTGTTTGTACTCTTAAAGGTAAGCGCTCGCATTGGAGAAGAAAATGAAATCTGTTATTGTCCTGAACACCCACAGCGATAGCTCTAAAGCCCTTACACTGAAGAATTACTTACTTGGCAAGCTTGAAACTTTGGTAAGCTTGAGAAGTATCGGCGACATTTTTTAGCAGAAGACCAAGATTTTAAGAATGCGTTTCACGGCAGCGACTGTGTCCTGTTGGTCGGGTCACACCAAACCTCGTCCATCATTCAAAACAACCAGCAAGAAACTGAAGATTACTACATCACTTTTGACGGAAAGTTTATACATGGCGAGCTTACAGAGAACAAAGAACTAATCAAGGACAAGCTGGTTGTGGTTTACGTCACGGAAAGAGCCGAGGAGGATTGGATCCCAAATGGCTTGGACCCTAAAAGAATATTTGAGTTACACAAAGAAAAAGTTCACAGAGGTAATCCCACCCTAACACACCTTGAATATACCATAAGACGAGTACTGGGAGAGACAATAATAGATTGGGGAAAGAAAAGAAATTAATCTCTTAACAGCAGAAGACAGTTACTACGTGTGCTTGCTGAGTAGGAACACCGGTTCAATGAAATGAAAAACTGCGAAGGGAAGTGTTTTGATAGTTAATTGAGTCAAAGATTAATTGGGTAGTTCATTGTAATCCACGAAATGGCATATAATTGAAGTTGTGTGTGATCAGAAATGTTCCTCTGTGAATATAATACCTTTTGAGTGATATGAGACGTGTGGACCTGTTGATTGATATCTAAACTAAGTGATGATGAGTTTTACAGCAGGTAAAAAAATTTATGGTCTTTGTGTGTTTTGTGTTAAAAGACATTTTTTCATGCGCAATAACATTTGAATGAAATGTATACAAATTAATTTGTGATTTAATGCCACAAATTTTCTACTTCCCTTCAGCTTAATAAGCATATACCGAGTACTTTGGAATGAGTTTCTTATCACACACAGGCAACCAATTCTGTTTGCCTGTGTGTGATAAGAAGTTTCTTCCATTCCGATACCTAGTAGAAGGAAGATGTGGGTGTGGAAGAAAAAAGAAGAAAGTTGCTAAGAAAATATTAACTTTTAAAGTTAATTCACATTTCAAGTTTGTTTAATTTTTTGTTGTCATCATTCTGCACACTATTTAAGCAAGTTAACTGCTATTGCAGCAAGAAATCGTTTGGGTAAACAACACCTACCTATTTCCATTTCCATTACTGAAGTTTTCAACAGCATTTACCCCATTTGTAATGCGCGTAATGGAGCTGGCAAGTTTACCTTTTTGTCATCGCTCATGATAGAAAATACATCTCGAACAATTACCAATTCTTGTGAAACTTTTCTGACTATATACTCTCGAAGACCCTTCATGAACTCCACTGTACGTTATATCATGAAACGCCATAAATCATCAAAGAGAAATATAAATTCTTAGAAGGTTACTTAGTCACTGCAGGCTCTAATTTTCATTTCGAGGTCCTCTGTCTGGATTATCTCTCTGAATTGAGCAACCTACAAAGGCAGCTGCTTAACCCTAAATAATTGCTGTTTGCCTAAGCTGGTAAAATTCGTTTCAATTGCGAATAAGTATTAGGAGTTGATTAACTGTGCAGACATTAATGTCCGGTTATTTACACGCGGTCTCACCCGGACAGCGGTTTAACGCAAGTATTGGGCCTCAGGGATTCTCTATAAGAAGGTTGATTTACTTAAATAGACATTTATCCACTATTAGCTTTCCGCTCTCTTGATGCTTTTCACAAAAATAAATGTTCAGAAAAAAAGTTCGGCTAAATTAAAGATGGCTTTTTAACATACTGGACGATGAGCATTTATATTTTTCTTCATACCGAATCTTCTTTAATACCGACTGTATGTGTCATTCGATTTTGCTTTTTCCTCATAAAATTACATGAATTTATGGAAAAGATGACAGATTATATAAGAGAAACCTTTAAGAACTGGTGATAGTCAAATTTGTTGTATTCAGTCACTTCTATGCTTTTTAAAAGCAGCAAAAACAATTACGTTCATTTTACTCATTAGCGTTCTGATTTCTATTATAGAACAACGAAATCAAGTCTAACATTGGAGTTTTGACCAAACTCCTTAGACAATAGTTGAACAGGAAAAAACTAAAATACTTCATCGTCCAAAAGAGGAACTTTTAAGAGCTCTTGCCACTACTCTTAGATACTTTGACTTTCAGTGATAAGGACAGGGAAAAGTGAACATCTCTTTTGTGTCTTTTGACGACAGATGTTTAGAGGTGAAATTGTTCTATTATTTTTTGTGATACCATAAAAAGTATCACGATGTTTTGTCTTTTTATCTTCTGTCCTTCAGTTATTTAAAAGAAAAGAGAGAATTTTCAGTCGCAGTTCGAACATGTTTTATTGACTTTTATATTCTTCTATCAGATCCTCCTCTGCTAAGAGCCACAATTTCACAAACTTTCATTGTAAATATCAATACATGTATAATAAAAAGAAGGCTCAACTCCACGGACAGCAAAGTGCTCGTTTGATTGTCTCCTTAACTGCTTGTCTTACTTCGCTAATCCTCCAGCAGTAAAGAAATGGGTTCAAAGACGAGTTAAAGTAGATGAAAACAATGGCTATTCGCCCAATAACGATTAATTCTGACGAATGGGTTCCACTTGAGGTTAAAAAAATCGCCACTATAATATATGGAACATAACAAACAATTAATGCTAACTGCACCCACAGTGCACTGTACACTGCCTTTCTGTATCGTGCGATGTTCAGTGCATTTGGTGCACTCGACTGTTGTTGAGCACGATCTTGCGTTTGAATGCGACGATGACGAAGACTATAAAAAATCTTTGTGTAGCAAGCGAATGAGATTATCAAACATGATAGTATGACCACACAGCTATACCAAAATGTTAGACGATAATCTACAAGGAAGAGAAAAGCAGCGACACCAGATCCAACCCAAAGGCGGCTATTGTGATATACATGCGCTTCAAAGTTACAGTTTGTCTGTATCGAAGCCCCAACAAAAGCGTAAGAAGTCTGTCCACGCTAATGGCCGTCAACGTCAACAAAGATACTAGACATAGTTGATAGCCTGATATAAAGGCTGTATCAAAAGCATATCGACATAGATTCCAATCTTCGTGAGCCAAAGGAAATCCAATGAATTGTATAGAGTGGCTGAGTAGCAAGTCCAATGAAAAGATCAGTTGTTGCCAGACAGCGATATAAGAGCTTTGACGGCGGATAAAGGGAAGATTCCTTGTGAAGGGTAACAAGGATGAGAATATTTCCAAGAAATGCTGTGAGGGAGAGGAGAAAATTGACTGTTGAAAGATAAGATGCGTGTTGTTTTAATCCAGCTACCAATGATGGGGAACATATCAGTTCTTCGAGTGTTTTTGGTTGTGTTCCAGTGTCTATTAATTTTTCTGCCGCCATCATTTTGTCATTTAGGAGAAGTCGTTTCCTCTTTGCTCCAGATTTTGTTTTTGCAGCCAAAGATATTTCGTCTTACAGGCTCTTTGGGTATCAGTTAAACCCTACTTTGTCCAAGGCTTAACGACTTCCTCAGAAACTTGCCTCTATTTAAAATGCGCGCAAGACTTTTCCTTGTTTTTTTGTCGAGTTCGTGGCTGTCATCCACGAGAGAAAAACACTTCTAAAACACTAATTGATATTTATTCTGTCAAACACTTTAAGTTACTTCTAAAACGCCATAGCCATTAAAAACGGATAATTTGAGAGAGGTTAGCGGCTTCTTCAATCATCGAGGGAAAACTTCAATTTTCATTCTTATTTTCTTTAAACTCCTTCTGAACTTAGTTGGCCGTGAAAAATGTGGGTACGAGACCAGTAAAATTCAGCTGAGTGCCTTCTAGATGTTGAGTCGTGTGCAAATCTCGCAGAACATCAAGAGAAAACATGTCTCGTTAATTCATTTTGAACGGTCGAACTCCTAGGGTATCGACCGATATTTTGCTTTCTTCACTAGCTAATCATTCCCAAGAAACGGTTTTAAAAGGAAGAGTTAAGGCAAACTAAACCAGCGGTGCTAAGTGCTTCAATTACGATTAACTACGGTTAATATATTTTGCCCAGTGATCACAATAACCGCCATACTACATGTACATAGACAACTGTCGCAAATTGCACTCGCAGAGCCTCGTACATTGTCTTACTTTATCACCCGATGTTTAATATGTTTGGCTGGCGCAGCTGTTGCATGATTGTCGAAGACATGGTCATTTAAATTTAGTAGAAAGCTTCTTGACCGGATGCATTACAAATTTTGGACGGATCATGTGTCGTCCCTATCATTCTTTTTTAACAGACAATTTTTTTGTTCCTTCTGCTGTTTAAAAGTTGTGAAAATAAAACGAGCGATATTTTGCCTTAAAAATACTTGCCTACTTCCGATCACTTGAGCCTTCCTTTCCTTTAAAAAAAATATTTAGATAAGGACTTCCTTTGTGACGCTTACCATTTAAATTCTGCCGCTACGAAATGATGCACTGTCACGGATTGGAGAAAGTGATAAGGAAGGTAATAACCCTGGGGAGCTTACTGGTTCAGTCAGGTACCAATTTGTGAATTAGCGCCAAATGATAGCTCATAGGCATTGTTTTACGACACGCAACATGTCCAATGATTAATATCACCTGTGTTCTCAGAAGTTGCAGAATTGCTTTCATCGCTGCGACATCAGTAAGAGTACCCAGTTTCACAATATAAGATGAAACTCCATTTTCTCGAGTAAAAATTCATTCAGTGCTAGGCGCCAAACAATTTTTCAGAAGAAGTATAAGCATGCTCTTTAAACTTTGCTATTTAATAAACGCAGAAACTCGTCGAGGCTGTGTTATACCTTAATGGAGCCATGCTTAAATTATTACGTAATTACATGGGGTTATACGTATCAGTCAACTTTGCACCCTTCGCTTAATTCACATTTTCCTTTTTGCCCTTAAGGAATTAGAGAAAAATGCTGCTTTATATTCATAGGATTCCATCAAGAACCAAATGCCTAAACTTTTCATGAGCATCAGGAAAAAGCAGTGAATTAACTAATGCCAACTCAGCTCGAAAGATGATATTTCACTCAGCTTTTGGTTATTAACAATAAATGTTACACAAGTAGCCTACCATTTATTTTTCTGCAACATTTTTCAGTATCGAAATTTTTATTCCATCTAAATTGTTTGATATCGCATTTAACTACTGAGTAAACTTCTACGAAGTCAAACTAACAGTTAACAAACGTATTTACATGGCAGAGTCTTCCTTGACATCATTGACCAATAGGTCATTTTACATTCGCTCCGACGAAGGGCTAACGCTCAGAACGTCAGCTCATAGTTAGTAGAGGGGACTATGGTCAGCTTTTGTAATCGGTCATTTTATAGTTGCGTACTAAGTTGCCAGGCTGTTAATTTGGAGTGAGGCTGAAAGTGACCTTGTTGTGATAGAGACCAGTATCTAGTTAGCATGATAACAAAGTAATTTGCATTTGAAAAGCAGCGTTGTTTGTATTATAACAGGGTCACCTTTAGTACCCTTTTGAAAGGACTGGCAACCAAACACGCAACTGTAAAATGGACTATTCTAAACATTGAAAATCGAGGCCATGGATCTTTTTCAGGCCCGGCTCCTATATCAGTTTGTAATAACCGATCTGCCTTCTTTTAATGATAAGATAACAATTTTTACCAATGCTTTCATATTACAAACGAAGTCTAGATATCCATCGAACTCAATGCTCTTCTCATTCCATGACATTTGGTTATTTTTTCGTTTAATCGAAAAGGCCACGACTAGATTACAATCATTATAAACATTAATTCTTCTACAACTTTAAGAATTTACCTTTGATGACAGCAGAGTGTTTGTCTAATTGTCTGCTTTACAGCCAGTCTTACTTCTTTAATCTTCCAGCCGTAAAGAAACGGATTTAACGTTGAGTTAAAATAAACTAAGGTACTTACCACTCCTCTTATAACCATTAAGTGTGATGAATATGTTTCATTATATCTAATAACAATTTCCACTGTACCGTATGGCAAATAAAAAACGAGTAATGCCAAATATATCAACAGTGAACTGTTCACTGCTTTCTTGTATCGCGTAATGTTCAGTGTATTTGGTTGGTTCGGTTGTTGTTGAATGTGATCTTGTACTTGAGCGTTATGATGACGAAGAGCTCGGAAAATGTTCGTATACGAAGCGATTGAGACTACCAGGCAAGATGGTACGCCTATATGGCTATACCATGAGGTTATACGACGATCTAAACAGTACAATAAAGAACCGACACCAGATAAAACCCAAAAAATAGCTACAATGATATACGTGCGTTTCAAAGTTACAACTTGTCTGTATCTCAGCCCTAAAAACAGGGCAACAAGTCTGTCCACGCTCATGGCCGTCAACGTTAATAAAGACACTCCACACAAAGCATAGCTTGTGATGTGCACAGCGTCAAATACGTATCGACAAAGACTCCAGTGTTCGTAAACAATGGACATCCAATAAATTGCATGCAGAGGCTGGGTGACAAGACCAACCAACAGATCAGTTGTCGCCAGACAACGGTACAAGAGCTTAGACGGCGGATGGAGGGAAGATTCCTTGCGAAGGGCAACAAGTATTAGAGAATTTCCAAGAAATGCTGTGAAGGAGAAGAGAATGTTAGCTGATGTAAGATAAGTGGCTTCTTGTTGCAATCCATCTACCAAGGACGGGGAGCATCGCACTTCTTCAAATGGATTAGTCTGAGCTCCACCTCCAGTCAAATTTGTTTTCCTTGTCATTCTTTATCTGCAGTCGTTTTAAGTTTTCTTGCAAAATAGCTGTGATTGGATTCAAATATATTAGCACTTACAGCATCCGCTAAGCCCTGATCAATTTAACTCTTCTTTCATAATCTTTATGCCTTAAAAGACTTCCTCAGAAGCGTTTATCAATTCAAAGTGGGTGGACAAACAGTCTGTTGTGTAAAATGAATTAGACAAAAGCAATTTCTGCATAATTTTTTTTCCTTCATATGCCTCAGGTATGAATTAGTAATAGGAGGTGAATGAAGAGAAATGTGAATATGTTATTATTATAAGTAAACTTGATAAATGTTGTATGACACAAGCTTGTCACTGTTTGTGGCAGTTTTGTCGCGTCAAGAAACATAATGTCTACTTATTCCTTGGGTTTGTAGGTGTCTTGCATACATTATCAAACAACAATAACATAAGTCAGTAAACAGGCTATTCTGGGTATTTTATTTTGTTTGTGTTAAAAACCCGAACGAGCGAGGTACGAGCGAGTGAGGGCTTTTGATCTGACACAAACAACTCATGAATAAAACCCCGTACGCCGCACTTTCTATAACGTAAACTATATGTATGGACGGGAAAAAGAGGTTATGAAGATATTTATTTCATCTCTGGGTTTAAATAAAGGGGGAAATTTCAATCGAAACAATCCTTTGCGTTTAGTGCGCTGAACAGTGACATACGGCCCACTAGATTGAACAATCGTGGCGCCCTTTCTACTAACTGAGAGATATGATAATTTAACGGAACATGATTACCCTGCTAAAGGGGGCTACAGAATCGGTTATGGTGTTAAGATTAACATTTCCATTTTTTAGATGTACTCGGCGACCTTTTACTGTAAAGGAAGGAATAAAATATACAGAATTGCTTGTTTACTGACTTGTTTGATGTGTGGTTACATTATGACCTAGCGGAAATTGTTTTGAAAAAGAATCTAGAATTAAAAAAAATATGCATGTATATATTTCGACATCTATGACCATATGTTCATTTTTCAACTTTTTTGTCATTATGCGTAAGAGATTGTCACTGTTTTGAATTTCAATTCTCTCCTCGAACGATTTACATCTCAGTTTTCAAGTTTCAAGTTGTCTTAAAATCTCTATAGATAACGCATATATTTTGTTTTCATTTGGTCGGAGAGAGGAAAGGGTATCTGCAGTTCTATAAAATAAATATATTACACATTTCTCTTTATTCACCTCCTACTATTAATTCATACCTGAGGCAAATGAAGGAAAAAAATTATGCAAAAATTGCTTTTGTCTAATTCATTTTACGCAACAGACTGTTTGTTCACCCACTTTGAATTGATAAACGCGCACAGAGGAAGTCTTTTATGACATAAAGATTATGAAAGAAGAGTTCAATTGATCATGGCCTAGAGGAGGCTATAAGTGCTAATATATTTTAATCTAATCTCAGGTATTCTGCAAGAAAACTTTAAACGACTGCAGATAAAGAATGACAAGGAAAACAAAAAGGGCGCGTTTGTGTCAAAAACCCGAACGAGCGAAGTACGAGCGAGTGAGGGCTTTTGACACAAACGAGTAAATAAAACCCCGCGTACAAAGCACTTTCTATGTCGCAATTGCACATAACACGAGAATTTTCATTGAAACAACTTTAAGAACGCATATTAGAAACAAAAACTCACTAACAATGCAAATTTAATGGCAAGGGAAAATATCGCAGTACATGTACATCAAGGGACTAAAGTGCTGAACGGAAAAATGCAGTTAAAAAACTTTTTTTAAAAAATCTAAGTACGATATCAATAAAGCAATTCAAGCAAAGGCCAAATTTTGCGAGCGCTTTTAAATTGAGAATATGAGCAAGCGAGTAGTTGCAAATATTTTGCAAGCAGGAGCAAGCGAGCGCCCGTGTAATCCTTTCGAGCAATTCAATTGATTATACTTCGACACGTGAAAGAGCTGTGCGCCATTCTGATTGGCTGTATTTAGGCTTTTTTCAAATGCGAAAATAAAACGTATAGATTTCTAAAAATGAGCTTCATGGAATAGAATTCTCGTGTTATGTGTAATAATTAAAGTTACGGAACCTCGTTTTTTCCGCTCAGATTTAAAGGCCTGCGCACGAGAAATTCGGCCCGTAAATGGTTCGAGAAAACGACCTCATCGTCGGTGTAAAAACCTGTGAAGCTCACGAGTGACGTAAAACAAAGACAACAAAACTTTATAAACAATAGCGTACAGCAAAACAATACCTCATGAAATAAAGAAAACCTCGTCAGGTTTTTACACCGAGGATGACCCAGAAAACGAGTACTAGTTTTGTAAGAGATATTTATTTCTAGTTATTCGATCAGAAGTAAAGCCTAAGATTTTGGGAAAACGTGTAAGAACATTTGTAACATTATTATTTAGCAACTCGACCGAGCAAGAAGTCAGGCAAACGACTGGGGAGAAATATAAAGATGTAGCGAGGAGAGATAACATTGTCGAATGTGTTTAGGTGTTGTGTTGCAGATATCTGCAACACAACACCTAAACACATTCGACAACATCCTTCGCCTTAACGGCTACCCAGAGAACAGCATAGTAGAGTCAATACGCCCGCAACATCCCTAAAGAAACTCTCAACCTGAAAATAAGGAATGGTCATACCTCAAGATCCCGTACATTTCTGAACGCCTCAACCACAAAATCTCTAACACCTTCAGAAAATAACGCATCCAGTACGCATATCCCACATAATTTTACACACTCAGACAAGCCTCATCCCAGACCCCAAAAGTACGCAAATGGACCAGAGACAAGTGCCCCACCTCTAACACCGGATTATGTTTACGACGAAATGCAATGTACCAGCTCGCATGTAACACCTGCAATCAACAATACATTGGTAGCACGACACGTTTCATCCTCGACCGCGTAAAAGAACATCTCAACAATGAAAACTCGTCCGTGAAAAAACATATCAATTCCTGCCAGAACAAAGACCATAAAGACATTGATGTCAAGATTATTATGAACGAAAACGACCCCGCTGATCTACGCCTTTATGAAGCGTTTTACATTAGAAAGTACAAGCCTACACCCAATTCCCGAGAAGAATGTAGTGAATTCGCAGACCTTCTATTTTAGTATCTCATTTTCTAGACCATTTCTAACACTTATATAGGTCCTTTGTTTATAAACGGTCCATCATTAGAGCTTTACGTTCCATTCACAGGTTATTTCTGCAGCTTTCATACATAGTCAAATCTTATACACATTCCACCACACACTCTTTGTACATGTATATAGCGCGCCTGGAATATTTTCTTATCCCTAATAATGCCGTTGATCGGAGAAAGCTCAGATTTTTAAAAAACATTTTACTTTTTACAGCAGTGTAAGGCTTCATTGGATGATGTTCGTAACATCGAAACATGTCTTCTAAATTAAAAAATGTCGTACTCTTCTTGAAGATAACAATTAGTTTGTATATATTTTAACAATGCTACTGAAGGAAAACATGAACAGATTAGGTCCACTTCTTGTTAGATTGTTTTTCGCCTTCATTTTGCAACCTAGCCAAATGAACGGTCGTTCTCTTTTCTCGGTATTGACTGCCCCAAGGCAAATTTCGTCTTCTTTATAAATCAGCAACTGCTAAACCATCAATACTAGGATTTACGTTTTTAATAATATTGACATACGTAGGATGCACGATCCTCGCAGTAGAGAGCGCTATTTATGCAATAGCGAAAATCCGACCTGAAAAAAATCAGGCCTGTACGGGATTCGAACCACTGACCTCTGTGATACTAGTGTAGCGCTCTACCAATTGAGCTAACAAGCCAGCTGGGAGCAGGCCGTTAAGTTGATTCCTAATAAACCCGTGATGATAAATCAGATACAATGTATATATGAAGTTCATATATTTTGAACTGCGGTATTAGGTACGAATGATGCACGATCGTCGCTGAAGAGAGCGCTATTTATGTAATAGCGAAAATCAGACCTGAAAAAAATCCGGCTTGTACGGGACTCGAGCCACTGACCTCTGCGATACTAGTGCGGCGCTCTACCAATTGAGCTAACAAGCCAACTGGGAGCAGGCCGTTAAGTTGATTCTTAATAAACCCGTGATGATAAATCAGATACAATGTATATATGAAGTTCATATATTTTGAACTGCGGTATTAGCTACGTATGACGCACGATCCTCGCAGTACAGGCCGGATTTTTTTCAGGTCTGATTTTCGCTATTGCATAAATAGCGCTCTCTAATGCGAGGATCGTGCATTATACGTATCTAATACCGCAGTTCAAAATATATGAACTTCATATATACATTGTATCTAATATTGACATAGCTACATTCCTGTAGAATTTATTCATAGGCATTGTACAATCTGTAAGTCGTGTTGTGAAAGATGTCAAAATTTTCCCTCAGGAGAGTTGGTTCATGTACCTATTTGGAAAGAGGAAACGGTTCTTTGGAACCTGAGGCAGGCAATTCCGTGAAATTTCAGTCTTCGCTTTCTGTCTCAGGAATAGCTCCAACGGAGTCAGCTCCATGATGACCTAAGTCATTCTAATTAACTGACAGTACATCTTGAATGGTACCGCGACAAAGAGTTAATAAATTTTTCAGCGCTGACTGAATTTCGCCCCGGATATTAACATCAAAATTTCTGTTTCATGGGAAAAAAGAATTAGTTTTATTACTCAACAATGGTGTCTACCACAAATTTTTATCTCATTGGTATCATTTAACTGGCTTGTCCATGAAGAGTTAATTTAGATGGTAACCATAATATTTTTACTCTTCTTTGATGTTTGTTACTTTTTTTTATATGTTTGCGTTTATCTCACGAGTGGTTAGATTTAGACAAATGATTGACCTAGATTAGCCCACGAGAAACTCAATAGAAACCACGAACAAATCAACGTGTTAACTACTGGTAAGAGGGTACTTCAATAACCACTGACCCTTTTTCCATTAGACTCTCCTTTGCCAAGACATTTGTCATCAAATATTCTTCTAAAGAATGATTATATCAAAAGGTGGCCTACTTGTTTCCGAAAAATGGCGGGGACACCACGTGCACCAACTGCTTATCTCAGTCGGTTAAGTTTGATGTAAGTGCGAATTAGCGTCAGGAGTTTATAAAAATGGTAAACATAAAGGTATTAGTAAATTAATTCTTTGACAAAACGAAAATGAATACTCTCTTTATTCACTGAGGTTTTGAATTATAAATGAGGCAGTTTCCAGTTGGATACTCTATTATATCAATAACAGAAGAAGATGATGAAGAAAATCTTCTCGCTGGTTGCCAGGAAATATGGATTATTCCCCTCTTGCAAGCTTCTATCGTTAAAACACATTTCCGAGATGTTATTTTGGATCCTCTGTCAGTCGGTTCTTCAAAGGAAACACAAATTCTAAAATGGCTCCTGCAAATTTTACCGAGCTTCTTACCTAAGCTCCTTACCTATAGATAAGTAATTCTGTGGATTCCTTCTTGAACAAGCTAAGACTAGAAAAGATAAGCTAAAGGTTTCAAGAAGTGCACCGTACAAACCGAACAAATTGACGGTCAAACCCACTTCCCCCCCCCCCCTCTCCCCCACGCTTTCAGTTAATTCAAGAGATCAAAAGCGTATCCAGATCATATGGTCAGAGGGGAGAACCCTTCATTTCGCCACCTCAGGAGTGGGCTGAGGTCGATTCGCCACATGTGATTAATAAATAACCTAAACAGACATATGCTTTTACTATTAATTCTAAAGTTGACCGCTTCTCTTTACAAAGCAACAAAGCGTTCAAAGTCAGAGCCGTGGTAAGTAAAATGTTTGATTATTTACGTTCTCTTACAAGTATCAACTTTCCAAGACATATTTGAACGCTGTATATTATGCTTAAGGCTAGCTTCCCCTACATACACCGCGGCTGAATTCGAACTGATCAATATATTGACACATTATAAATTGCTTTGGAGGGGCGATCATCCAAATGAATGACTTCTTTCTTTTAAAATATTTTTACCAAGAAGGAAATATCCCCTTGTGTAGTGAAGATAATATCGGTACTTCAGTAGTCTTGGATCATATTAGTATCACTAATACCTCTCTAACAATTAGATAAACAATTACATGCACAACGCTTGTGAGAATTTGATCCTTCTGACACGTTAATTTCGTGCCTAAAAGCGCCCTGAGAAGTTCATAAATGCTTCAAAAACTAACCCTGCTTCACGCGCAGGGTTAGTTTTTATTCAGCAAAGGCTTGTTTAGATTAAAAAAGACGGAAACCATTGTCAGCGTTCCCAAAGTTAGAAATGGGTGAAATATAGCCGTTCTAAATTGAAATTCTCAGCACACTGGCATACAATCTATTTTTCATGGTCCTCCTTCACTGCCGTGAGTAGCTTAAAGTTTTTCAGTGTAGGTAGTACGAAGCGGGGTGTATGTAGTAAACGAATCATGGACTGTTGCAAAATTTCATGCCAATTCAAAGCCGGAAAATCTGATTTATTTGACATGTTATTCTTGACTTATGGGGAAGATAAAGAGCGGTCGACCTAAGGTTTCCTCATCGACTTGGACTTTTTCTTTTCACCACTCTAACTTAATCTTCACACTTGTTATTTCATTGTTCCTTTTTTGGTCTATCAGTCTGGTTTTTCTTTTTTTCTTTTTTCACCCATGGAGTAGTCACTTCTTTTTTACAACAGCTATTTGCATACACCTTTGTTTTGCAGGGGAAGTTGTCTTTCAGTTTCTTACTTTTGGTTTCATTGGTCATACCATCAGAATACTAAACAAGACGGTAAGCTGTAACAAAGATAATTTTAGAAATAACATTTTTTTCTCCCGCCTAACAAATCTGAAATGTTCTTGACAAAAAAAACGCAGACAGAGGATTTGAACCTCGAAATAACCTTAGATAATGGTAAAGATTTGTCGTTAAAAGCTTGATTTAAACCTATAAAAGTTTGTAAAATAAAACAATTAACTCAACATTAGGCCCCTAACTTCCAAGATCTAATTACTATATCTCCTTTCTAATTGCTATAAATCCTACTAGAAATGCGTTAAGAGAATGAAGTGTTTGAACAATTTAACAACTTTCAGCTGAATGGATAAGTTTCTCTATTCTTCAAAACTGTTGGCCTACTGATTTGATTACGGTACTGAAAAGTTACAAGTTAACCTGTTCTTAACTGTCAGAGTCCGAGGGAAATAGTTTAAAATGTAGACACATAATAATGCATTAATCAGATGCAAGAACGGGAAAATGTGATGTAAAAAGAACAAAGATTTAATGTTATTCAAGAATGTAGGGAAGCTGAGACGTGACGTGGTTATAAATTAGCTTAGCTTAGCTTATTATTTTTTATTATTATTATTATTATTTTTTTTTTACACGCGTTATTGTCATTCATCTCTGTTCTGCAGGAAAAACGTTTTTTCAATTTCTTACTTTTGGTTTCCTTAGTCACGCGATCAGAACACTGAAAAACACACGCTTCCTCGCTCAAGGGCAAGCAGCAAACCTAAATGGAAGTACAGCTTAAATTCTTTCGCCGTTTTCAAAAGAACGTTTTTCCACCTCAAATTAGGCGTAACAGAAATCAAATTTAAAATCAGAAAATTATGATATAATAGTAAGTAGCCACAATAAATTGCAGTGCACCTTATGTGCGAAACTGGAATTCGTGTCGATTTATAGTTGGGCTTTTAAAAAAGTTTTCTTTTACAACCGATCAAACGTAGGTTCTTCAAATTCGGACAAAGCATGATCAGTTAAAAATAAAAATCGATTTTACCATACCTATTTCAACGCTATATATTATGCTTAGAGCTAGCTTCCTCTGCATACAGCATCACTGTATTGATTAATATATCAATACATTAGAAACATCTATCGAGGGACGATTATCCAAATGAATGACTTCTATGTCTTAAGATATTTTTCCCCAGAAGAAAAATTAAAAGGTCTCTTGCGTATTCAAAAAAAGGATAAGAAAATCGGTACTTCAGCAGTATTGAATCATATTCGTATTACTAATACCTATCTGGCAATAAGATAAACAATTACAACGCTTGTGAGAATTTGATCCTTCTGATATGTTAATTTTGTGCCTAAAACCGTCCGGAGAAGTTCATAAATGGAAAAACGCACTCATATCGTTTCACGCGCGGGGTCAATTGTTATTTGGCAAAAATATGTTTAGATTCAGAAAGACGGAAAGCATTGTCAGCGTTCCCAAAGTTAGAAATGGGTGAAATATAACTGTTCGAAATTAAAATTCTCAGCGCACTGGCATCCAATCTTGTTCCTTTTTTCGGTCTATCAGTTTTTTTTTTTGTTTGTTTTTGTTTTCTTTTGTTTTTGTTTTTTTGTTTTTTTCACCCATCGAGTTGTTACTTCATTTTTACAATAACTATTTGCATGTATCTTTGTTTTGCGGAAAAGTTGCATTTCAGTTTCTTACTTTTGGTTTCGTTAGCATACGATCAGAATACTAAACAAGAAGGTAAGCTGTAACAAAGATAATTTTAGAAATAATTTCTTTTTTTCCCGCCTTACAAAACTGAAATGTTTTTGTCAAGAAACGTAAAGGCAAAGGGTAAAACAGCTTACATTCTTTTCCCATTTTCAAAAGATCTTTTTGCCGCCTCAAATCAGGCGTAACAGATATCAAATTTAAGATCAGAAAATTATGATTTAAAGGTAAGGAGCCACAATAAAGTGCAATGCACCTTATGTGTGAAACTCGGAAAGTCGTGTCGATTTATATTTGGCGGTCTTTTATAAGATTTTCTTTAGCAATCGATCAAACGTAGGTTCTTCAAAATGGGACAAAATATAATCAATTTAAAACCACCAAACTCTTATCTATGATATGCAAGCTCCGATATTTATTGAACCATCTTGTGAGCAAGCTGTAATGTTAGCTCCATCCGTCCCAGGTTATTACAATAATGTCATGTATTTGGCCAGCGGTTGTCTTACACACATGCGCATTAAAAGGCTACTCGACCGGGAGAGCCGCAATGTTGTAATAAACGTGTTTGTTGTGTTGTTTTATTGATTTCTGTTTAAATAAATCCGTCTCTTTTATAACCATTATCGGTTCCTCGATACATAGCAAATGATCATTTTTAAATAATTTGGATATATCAACAAAGTTGAAATGATAAATTGGCCACCGTAACGATTACAAAAGCTCACGTTTCGAGCGTTAGCCCTTCGTCGGAGCGTTAGCCCTTCGTCATTCGCTCCGACGAAGGGCTAACGCTCGTAACGCTCGAAACGTCAGCTTTTGTAATCGTTACGGTGGCCAATTTACCATTTCAACTTTGTTGATATATCCAAATTATTTCGCTACTCCCACCGACGCAGCCCCAAACAGTTTCTTTCGAAACTATCAGCCTTTATTCATTAGTCATTTTTAAAGATCGTTTTAATATTCGATGTTAAAGTAACTCCCTGCATTCGTGTTTTATTTTTGCTACGCAGAGAACATTTTAAACCAGTTAGATTTTGGCAAAGATTTGCTGTCGAGAACTTGCCTCAACTTAATTATTATCTGTAAAATAACACGATTAACTCGACATTGGGCTATTGACTTCCAAGATCTAACTTTCTAGTTGCTACAAATGACAGTGTAAATCTTAATATGTGTAGAAGTGTTCCATCAATTGTAATACGTACTACCCAGCTGATAACAGTCCTTTATTCTCCTGAAAAGTTGGCTGGATAATATATTACTACTGTAAAGAGAAGTTATAAGTTAAACAATTCTTGAGTGTCAGAGTCTGGAATGAAAAAATTTAAAAATCAGACACACGATGCATGAGTCGGAGGATAAAAGTTTAAAAAATTTAAGAAAAGCAGTTGCAGTTGCAGAAGAAGGATGGGTCATGCAAAAAGAAAAAGAAACAGGAAGAAACTCTTTGAGTTAAATATTAACTCCCGCTTTTAACTCCGACTTTAAGTGGAATTCATGATTTAAGGTAAACTCCTTCCAAATTTTACCCGAGATGACCAGCTTAGTTGGGGCTTTTGCGGACTAATTTGTGTAGAAAATAATCTGTAGGGAAACCAAAATTGCTTCGGGTAAGCGAGGGTTTCAGTTTCCAAGTGTCAAATTACAGTAAAGAACTTGTTCGACGGAAATCAACTGAAAATTTATTTCGAGTTAGTAGCAGATCCGAGTTATCGGAGTCGAAAATGCAGCCCATATAAAAGTCAAGAAAGTTAATTGAGTAACACTATGAAAAGATATGTTGCTCTGAGGCACTTTTGAAAATACACCACCCATGTCCCTGTAAACAGCTGTAGGGATGGCCTTCAAGACGCTTGTTTCAATTCTCTTTTCTCTTTCTTCCTCCAAAATTCAATTTAATTCTTTGTTTTCTCACGCCTAAAATCCTTTTATTATTATTATTTACAGGAAGAAACTGTAATGAATAGCAGAGCAGAAATCTTAAAAGAAGTCCAGATAGGTTTAGATGTCGCCATATTTCTTTTCAAGACTGATCGTGGTTTACAAGCGACTGAGTTATGTAATGAATGCATCACTTTGCTCCAAAACCTTGCCTCCGGCATTCACCTTCATATCTCTAGAATAATATTTAATCTGTACTTCGCAATCTTTGGCTCTACAAATCAGGCAGCAGGATATGCCACCAAACTTCTCATCACGCTCCACCAAGCGGCAGAGCTGACAAAGGATCTAGGAGACGAATATTGCGCACAAAGTCGGTTTGTAGAGGCAAAGAAACTTTTTGGAAGAGTTCTCACGATCGTGAAAATGACCGATCTTAGGAGAGAAGAAGGTATAGCTTACCAGAGACTTGGATCTGTATCTAGATTTTTCGAAGAAGAACAAAAGGTAATAGAATATCACGAGAAAGCACTTTCCATCATGATAGAAATTGGTGACAGACAAGGAGAAGAATCATGTTACGTGAACCTAGGAGCTGTGTTTCAATCCCTTGGTAGAAATCAGCAAGCTGAAGACTCTCTAGAGAAAGCTCTTTTCATCGCGTTAGAAACTGGCGACAAACAAGGGGAAGCAAACAGTTACGGGAACCTCGGAATTGTCTTTAAATCCCTTGGCGAATATCAGCAAGCTAGAGAATATCACGTGAAAGCACTTGCCATTGCGATAGAAATTGGCGACAAAGAACTTGTAGGGTTAAGTTACGGGAACCTCGGAAATGTCTTTAATTCCCTTAGCGAATATCAGCAAGCTAAAGAATATTACGAGAAAGCACTCGCCATCTGGATAGAATTTGGCTACAAACGATATGTAGAGACATGCTACACGAGCCTCGGAACTCTATGTACATCCCTTGGCGAATATCAGCAGGCTAGAGAATATTTTGGGAAAGCACTTGCCATCGAAATAGAAATTGGTAACAGGCGAGGAGTAGCGACAACTTTCTGGAACTTCGCAAGTGTGTTTCAATCCCTTGGCGAATATCAGCAGGCTAAAGAATATCTAGAGAAAGCACTTGCCATTGCAATAGAAATTGGTGACAGGCGTGGAGTAGCGGTAAGTTACTGTAAACTCGGATATGCGTTTCAATGCCTTGGCGAATACCAGAAGGCTAGAGAATATCACGAGAAATCACTTGCCATAGCGGAAGAAATTGGCGACAGAAAAGGAGTCGAGTCATGTTACTTGAACCTCGGAAATGTGTTTCTATCCCTTGGCGAATATCAGCAGGCGAAAGAATATTACGAAAAAGCACTCGCCATCGCGATAGAAATCGGTGACAGAAAAGGAGTAGATGGAAGTTACGGTAACCTCGGAATTGTGTTTCAATCCCTTGGTGAATATCAGCAGGCGAAAGAATATCTTGAGAGAGCACTTGCCATTAGGATAGAAACTGGCGACAGAGAAGGAGTAGAAGAGAGTTACGGGAACCTCGGAACTTTATTTTACTCCCTTGGCGAATGTCAGAAGGCAAAACAATACCACAAGAAAGCACTGGCCTCAGCAACAGAAACTGGAAGCAAAAAAGGCCAATGTACAGCTCTCTTGGGCCTTGGAGATGTTTATCGTAAGCTCCGTAAATATCGGCAAGCTAAAGAACATTTTGACAAAGCACTCGGTATCAGTATAGCAATTGGTGACAGAGAAGTAGAAACAAGGGCTTCCGCAGGTTTGGGAATTGTGTTTGCCTCAATTAATGACAAACAGAAAGCAAAAGAACATTGTGAAAATGCACTTACAATTAGCAAGGAATGCGGCCATAGATATAACATAGCAAGTGCTTACATGGAGCTTGGAAAATTATCCACAGTTCTTGGTGAATATGACAAGGCAGAAGATTATTTAGAGAAAGCTCGCTTAATAAGCAGCAAAATTGGAGCCAAAATGAGTGGGTTTCAAAGCCTTCTCAGTATCACACATTTGAAGATATCGCAATCAAAGCCAGAGGAAGCAAAGCAATGTCTTCTTGAAAGTATTAGAAATTACGAACGGATGAGAAGTTTTCTGAGAGGAAACGAGGAATTTGAAATATCCCTGTTAGAGGAGCACGGGACTCTCCATTTCAAGCTTCTTACTAAGTTGTTTTGCGGAACTGGAAAATTTCAAGATGCTCTTTATGTGGAGGAGCTGGGACGAGCGAGAGTTCTCGCGGAACTCATGGCAGACACATTCTCCATTCAAAGCCACATCTCAGTTAATCCACAATCATGGTTTGAGATTGAAAAAATCGCTGAAAAAGAAACCAACTCTGCTCTTTTGTATATTTCATATGAAGAGCGGAAAGTTACCCTCTGGGTTTTGAAAGCAAATGGAGACACTTACTTTCGAGCTAGCGAACATGTGAAAGACAATTAACACACTTATGTCTGAAAATGTTTACAATGTGGAGGGAATTTTCAAAAAGAGTGCCGCCAGCTTTGGCGTTTTACCCACAGAAAATTGTGAAGATCGATCTTTGGATGACATCGTCTCGACATCTGTATATGGAGAGAGCCGGGCAACTCTGCGAGGTGACGAAACCATAGATACCGAACGAATTCTTCATTTGTGTTACAAATGGATCATCGCTCCTGTGGCAGATTTACTTCCAGAGCCTGAAATCATCGTTGTGCCCGATTGTTTCTCGTACCGAGTCCCATTTGCTGCCTTGCGTGATGGACCAGCCGGAAAGTATTTATCAGAGAATTACAAAATCCGCATCGTCCCTTCCCTGACGACTCTCCGGCTGATTCAAGAATGTCCTGTGGATTTTCACAGTCAAACTGGTGCACTGGTGGTGGGTGATCCCACGGTTGGCAAAGTGCATTACAATGGACGTTTCACCAACTTTATTCCTCTGCAATGTGCTAGAAAGGAAGCAGAGATGATTGGTCGACTGCTGGGCGTTCAACCTTTGTTAGGAGAATGTGCAACAAGACAGGCGGTACTTCAAGAAATACCTTCAGTGAGTCTGGTGCATCTCGCCGCACATGGAAGTGCTGAAAGAGGAGAGATAGCTCTTTCCCCTCAGTGCCACTCTGGCAGTATTCCACAAGAAGAAGACTACCTCCTGACAATGTCTGACATCTTAGGAGTTAAAGTGCGAGCAAAACTGGTTGTACTCAGCTGTTGCCACAGTGCGCGTGGATTGGTTAAAAAGGAAGGAGTTCTTGGAATCGCTCGAGCATTCTTAGCATCCGGTGCACGTTCAGTGTTGGTAGCATCATTGGCCATAGAAGACGAAGCAACGGAGCAGCTCATGAATCATTTCTATGGGCACCTTGTTCGTGGAGAAAGTGCCAGTGAATCTCTTCACCAGGCCGTACAATGGTTGAGAAACAACGGCTTTCCCAATCCTTCACAATGGGCACCGTTTGTGCTGATGGGAGATAACGTGACATTTGATTTTACGAAAACAGGGTAAGTCTTTGCCTTTCATCTATAAAATGTCAAGAAAAGGATGACAGTCTACGTAGTGTCCGGAGCCAGAATATTATGCTTATTTTGTTCTTTTCAATTAGAATTGGCCTAGAATCAAAATCTCTTTTGTTACGAGGTTTCTAAAAATAGTTCTACAAACGGAGATTAGATATGTTGATTGTCAGGCCATAAAAATGAAAACGGTCAGCTGAGAACTACGGGAACATTAAGCAGGTCAACTTTGTTTTATAAAAATTACATGATAATCTAAAAGTGACTTTGGCATCCGGCATGGTATGATCGACACTATAATTTAGAAGTTTGCAAAATCCCATCCAATGACCTCTAAGTGCAAAGCTATCAAAGCTGTATGTTTGGTAACTGTAATTTATCTAAAATATCTGATCTGTTTGCTTAATTAAAGTTGAAATGCTGACAAATAAATAGTTTTTGTTTCAGGAATGAAGAACTCAAAGAGGACAACGATGACGTAGAGAATACCCATAGTAATGAATGATCCTGCAAAAAGATTATCCTTAGGGAAAATTGCCTTTAAATGGACACTGGTATTACTTTGTACAGACATTTATAATTTCTTTAAAGTCGAGCAGTTGTTTTTCATGCATTTGTAAACAAGGCTGAATCGAAAGCAAGAGCTGACACTGAAAGCCGTAACTCAGCTATTGGATCTACTAGATATATCAGTAAGGGAATAAAATTAATAAGGATGGAAAATTGAACGCAAGAAATTGGCAAAGCTTTTGAAATTCGAGATTTTTGACAAAGTCTTATTTGAGATTACAGTTTGAGAAATAGTAACATGGCGATCGAGACGGAAAAAAAAAAGAACGAAAAAAAAACGTGGCGATCAAACAGATGGAAAGAAACTGCTTGCCGGAAGCAAAACAAGCAAGACAAAGAAGAAGACAGCCAACGGTGCAAACTTGTGTAAGAATCAAACTTAAAAAGAAAAAAACAATGGAAGAAAGACTAAAGTTAAACAAACAGAACACAGAGCAAAAGTAAGGAGGAAAATAACACTGGCATAAAAGTAAATCTAAAAAAGGATATGATCATTAACTGCGCGAGACACTAACGTAAGAGTCAAACAGAAAAAGGGAAGAAGCAATGCGCAAGATTCTGACGTACCAGTAAACATTGATAAAAAATCAAGTACAATTAGTGCCAACAACCCGAAGCAAACAGAAAGAGAACCAACACTGGGCGAGATGTGAACGCAAGAATCAAACAGAGAAGAAAAAAATTGCGATGTGCTAAATTAACAATGATAGACTGGAGACGAAACAATATTATGGATATAAATGAAAGTAGCGATCGACAAGAATTTGTCAGTGAATGTTGATTGAAATGGTAACAAGGCTGGAATCAGAACGGAGTGGAGAAGGATCCCACTGCCAGTAATTCATAATGTAGAGCTTATGACATATCAGGGCAAATCCGTTTATTGATACACTACAGCGGCGTATGACATATCAGGGCAAATCCGTTTATTGATACACTACAGCGGCGTATGACATATCAGGGCAAATCCGTTTATTGATACACTACAGCGGCGTATGACATATCAGGGCAAATCCGTTTATTGATACACTACAGCGGCGTATGACATATCAGGGCAAATCCGTTTATTGATACACTACAGCGGCGTATGACATATCAGGGCAAATCCGTTTATTGATACACTACAGCGGCGTATGACATATCAGGGCAAATCCGTTTATTGATACACTACAGCGGCGTATGACATATCAGGGCAAATCCGTTTATTGATACACTACAGCGGCGTATGACTAGGGCAAATCCGTTTATTGATACACTACAGCGGCGTATGACTAGGGCAAATCCGTTTATTGATACACTACAGCGGCGTATGACTAGGGCGAATCCGTTTATTGATACACTACAGCGGCCTATTTTTATACATTCGGTCGATTTTCAATAAGTGATTCAATTAAACGGATGCACTGTAGTAAGTTGCTGACCTGTTTTGAGTTAAATAGAACACAAGACCCGCTACTGTAGCCATTAAATCGTGTTGTAGTACTATAGTTCTTGATACAGCTGATAGAGTGGAGCCTTAAGAGGAAAAGTTACGCAAGTCCCAAAGGAAAAACTGTATTGTCCTGTTTCAGATCCACCAGTTAACAAATGAATAAGTACAAGATGAAAATTTTTTTCTCTGGATTGATATTTGCGCATTACAAATCAAAAAATATCATTATTATTATTATTATTATTACAAGTTGTTGTAAGATTTGTGGTGGTCTTTAGTCGGTACACGGCTTTTACACGGAACCGTTTGAAAGTGTTTGTTTCAAAAATAAGTCTACTGGTATTTTAGAAACCATTTCTCCGTGAAACTTTTTTTTAAAACTTCAGATTGTATTTGGTCGGTTTTCGCGTGTTTGACTCTGACGAACCGATAGGGGCGCATTCAAGTCTTCCCGCCTATTTAAAATCGGTGTTTGCAAAAGTCAGGCTCGATGGACTAGACATAACCAACACGGCAGTGGTATGTGTTTGGAACTAAGGGCAATCTCTTAGTTTTATCGAAAAATTTCCCTCAATGTCACGTCAAACTAAGGTCTAGAAAATCGTCACGACGAGCGTTCGCTGGACAAGTTGACTTCCTCAAGGCCATGTCCCCACGAATCCGGAAATTTTTTTTCCGCCAATATTTTTTTGCGGATATGAAACTTTTCGCGTCCACACGCAGCGTATTCGAATCGTTTTCAGCCGTCCACACGTTTCCGATTGTATCCGGAAATTTTCTGATTTGCTCTGGTGCCCAGTTCTTTTGCCGGAGAGAATCCTGAAGTGGGCATGCGCATAATTGCGATTTTGGCGCCATCTCTTTCTCGCCATAGCTACTGCGAGGTGTAATCAGTCGAAGCTTGTAGTTTATCACTCGAAAAAATGTCTAAATCTACAGAAAAAGCAAAGGAAAAGTATGCTGATACATATGAATGGATCGATGATGAAGTTGAACTAGCTACTGCTCACGGTCACGAAAAAATAAAAAACGAAGCAAATCGCCAAAAGCATCGACTGAGAATCTTGTGTTGACAAGTATGGCGAGATTCTCGAAGCTTACGGTGCTCATTATCCCTCGCCAGAAGATGCTGCTGCTATTGGCAAAGATTTCCAAACAAGAAGGACGAGTTAACGAAGTCTGTTTTAACGTCAAAACTAAAAGCTACAACCTTGCTGTACACCATGTTTGTTTATAATGCTCGCCGTGAAGACTGGATCCAAGAAACCGAAGTAAGCGTACTGGAAAATTTCGGGATACGGCCGTCCACACGTATCCGTATTTGTATCGGATAAAAAAAATTCCACTCTGGAGAGCGTTTTCAAAAACTTCCGGATAAGGCCAGAAAATACGCTGGATACGTGTGGAAGCAAGCCGTATTCGTAAAAAAAAATTTGCGTTTTCACAAATTTCCGGATACTTGTCAGGACGATGCCAAAGACTCGAGAAGATAAAGTAGTTTGATTAACCTCGGGATTGTCGCTTTGGGATAACTACACGAATGTCTTAATATACACCGACAACCGCACGACATTAAAGTATGCGCAAGCACGAAAATTTGTCCACTAGAAAATCAAATTAATTTTTGGAATGTTTGATATTCTTAACAAGCTTGAAAGAACCTCTTGGTGAAAATTGCCTTTGTTAAACAAAACCGCTTTCTAAGCCATTATCAAGTTAGCCGAACCTTTTATCTAAACATTTATTTTTGTGTGAAGGGATGAAAGATGAGCTTTCAAAACCGGCAGTCTAAATCCCACAGGTATTAGCGAACGCTTTTCATTCCACTAATTTATTCGCGTTTTTCTCGTTGCCATGTTCCCACCAATAACGTAGCTCTATTTACTGCCTTTAAAAGCACACACAACCCACAATTCCTCTATTCGCTCCGACGAAGGGCTAACGCTCGAAATGTCAGCTTTTATAATCGTAACCGTGGCCAATTTACCATTTCCACTTTGTTGATATGTTCAAATTATTTCGTTACCCCCACCGACGCAGCTCCAAACAGTTTCTTTAGAAACTATCAGCCTTTATTAATTACTTAATTCGGTTAGGCAGGGGACATTAAAGAACCCACTCACGAGATTACTGTAATGTGGTCTGGCCTGTTTACTGAGGGGAGGGGGCATCTTAATTACTTAATTCGGTTAGGCAGGGGACGTTAAAGAACCCACTCACGAGATTACTGTGATGTGGGGGGAGGGGGCATCTTCAAATGAATTTCCTTCGATTGTTTGTAAACTGCCGATGCAGTCCAGCCAAAGTCCCCCGGAAAGTGTTGTGATGCGCATTTGATCATATTCACATGTTAATTTGCGCAATATAAATATAAAATTATTATTATTATTATTATTGTTATTATTATTATTATTAGGAGTGGAAAATTTGCATTATCAACTTAGTTCATCTACTAACACAAATTATTTTCTAGAACAAAGCCGTTGTCCCAAAGGTGATTTATCGTTTTCGCCGTTGTTTTCTCTAATTCAATTATTGTATGCACAATGGAATCATGAGTTCTTAGGAAATCATGCGCCTTCTGCACTTAACAATGGAGAAAAGAGGTTAGAATTGGCTATTATCTTTTTGCCGGACGCGAACCAAACCGTTAACTGGATGAAAAGGTTAGAAATAAACTGAGCTCGGAAAAATGTCCTCATACCCCCATACTATAAAAAAAATTGGAAGGTTCATAAACTTGTGGCCTTTTAAGCATTATAAAAATTTTATAGGAGCTAATGACGAAAGTTAAAAAGTTTACTAAACAATCGTCAATCTGCAATTACATCATATGTACCCCATTGCAAATAAGATAAGTGAAAAAGTGATAAAAGTTTGAAATACTCCCATACCCTTCGCTCGAAACAGCCGTCCCTTTACAGTGGCTGCCATGAACTCAGTTCATAAAACCAAATTATCTATATTTAAAGAAAAAGCCGTAATCCCAAAGACAATCCATTATTTTCGCCACTGTTTTCTTTATCCAACAACTTCAGTTGTGCACAATGACCTGAGAAGAACTTTGTGCGTAATGAAAGTCTGGGACCCTTAAGTCGCCTAAAGTCACCTTTAAGTCGCCTAAAGTCGCCTTAAGTTGCCATAAGTCACTATTGTTTATGCAATGTTATAAGGGTTCCACCCTAATCCCAATTGACCCCATTCACCCCACTTTAATCATAAGGATCAGGATCAGACTGAAGAGGCATGGTGGCCCCGGCTGAATGGTTAGTGCACTGGACTCGAAATTAGTTCAGTTTTGGCGTCTAGTGTTGGAGCATTGTATTTTGTTCTCGGGCAAGATACTGTAAGCTCAAAGTGCCTGACCTTTTCCAGGTGTAAATATTGGTACTGGTTGGCAGGGAGTAGGTAACCTTGCAATGGACTATGAGTTTAATTATTGTTATTGTGAGGTGGGCAATGGCTTCCATATACATAGAAACTCCCTGTGAAAATAGTCATGCGCCTGTCTAGCCCCTATATATTATGCTGGCATGGGTAATTCCTACATGTAGACAATACTGATGTAGAAATATGACAATGTATACCCTTCCATTTTCTTACTAAAACAGCTATCTGTTTCAACAAATTTCTGTCTTGTAATTCATGATGAAAAAGTTGATAAAAGGGTTGACACTGTGTATTATCATCGGGATATAATAAATATTGAATGACATAAAACCTACAGCCCAGTTCATCAAGATAAAACGATAGAAAGGTATTCTGGAGAAAGGCTCAATTCTTGCCACTCACTTATACCTTGTGCAGTATAAATAACATTATCAAAAGTCACCTAAACTTTAACTGAAGCCAAATTTTATCCACTTAACTTACCCAGAGTAAAAAAATGACAAAAGTGGGCCATTTCTCCAGGATAAACCCTTTAACCTGTACTAGCTACTTCCAACATGGTATTCGACCAAATGAAAACATTTGAACTTTGTAGCTCGACGCACCTACTAAAGGTGTAAATATTTATCCATCTTGAGACTTTGATAGTCGTTTTGTACATTTCATCTTCGTCAGTTTGATTATAAACATACACGAACCACTTCTAAGCCAAGTAAAGCCTTTTACAGCAAACATGGCCGCCAGAAATATTTGATCACGTGACTTAGGTTTTGTTCCGTGACCAAAGTGCACGTGAGAACAACACGCACGCGAACCTGCTGAAAAGTGTACAGAGAAATAATTACTTTATCTGTGCAAAAAAAAAAATCATCAAAAAGCTTTTAAAAAAATCACTCTGAAAGTTTAACTGGGCGACCGCTTCAATAAAATGATCGTACTTGGCGAGTGAAACCCTATCGTGTTGTCCCGCTCCTAACTTCGAAGCATGGAAACTAGTTAGCGGCACAAAGGTTGCTAGGAGAATTAAAATGGCGGAGACTTTAGAGCCAGTTATCAGCTTGGAGAATTTCGTCGTAACTCGTTAGTTACTGGACAGTTGTGAGGTAACAACGAATGCTTTTAAACCTGTAATACTGCCACCAGGCTAAAAATAAAACTTCAATGCTTGGAAGGTCCTGCTGATCAGATCAACAGTGGAGAAAGACCTTCGCATATGGTTCTCAGTATGGTATTGGGGTGTTTTGTCTAACTGAGGCAGGAGAACAACAAATTGGCTGGGTCCTTGAAAAGGACCGAGCAATTTTGGATGCTGTTTGAAAGGCATGCGACTTGCCAAACTTTCATGCCAAAATTGACAGTGCAAGTGGCAAAAATAGGGGAGAAAAGTTTACCAAGATAACAATTTTTATAATTTGTGAGGCTTTGTGAAATAATTAAATAATCAAGTTATTTTTAATTAATTATGTGGAAAATTTAGTGATAGTTTTATGTAAATCGCCTCTCTCTTCTTAAATTAAAAATGTGTGTCTTTACGTCTTTATTTTTGATAGGTTTGTTTTTCGCTACATCGACGACTGTATCGGCACTACCTCTTCTACCAGAGAGGAGCTCACTCAATTCATAACCGCAGTCAATTCTTTTCACCCGGCTCTGAAATATACCCGGGAAATTTCTGAAAATTCTTTATCCTTTTTAGACATCAAAGTTTCAATTGAAGGTAACGTTTTATGCACTAGTGTGTATTACAAACCTACAGACTTGCATAATTACTTGTTATATTTGTCTTCGCATCCATCTCACGTTAAGAATTCCATTCCTTTTTCTCAGTTTCTAAGACTTCGTCGTTCATGCAATGATGAATCTGATTTCCACCACAAATCAGAGTCAATGTGCCAGTTTTTCGATAAACGTGGTTACCCTGTTTCTGTGGTTCAAGCGGGTTACCACCGCGCCCAACTTATTGATCGACATTCAGCACTACAAATGTCGCATAAGGAAGATTCCGACCGCATTCCATTCACTCTCACGTTTCACCCTCACAACCACTCAGTTAAATCCATCATTCATAAAAACTTTAAATTACTTCAAAACGATCCAGGGAGAAGCACTATCTTTTCGCAGCCTCCGCTCATTTCATTCAAACGCGACAACAACATGGGCAATTTTTTTGGTCAGAAGCTCTTTTCAGACTAATAACCAACCAGGCACTTTTAAATGCGCTCGTGCACGATGCAAAACGTGTCCTTTCATTCACAACACTGATAAAATAGCGGGACCTAAACGATGCATTAAGATCACCGATCAATTCACGTGCACCTCCGCCAATGTAATCTATTGCATAACTTTTTATTATTGCAAAAAGATATACATCGGCGAAACAGGCAGAAGACTAGGTGACCGATTCCGAAAACACCTTCGAGACGTGGAAAGGAATGACAAGGACACATCGAAGCCAGTCGCTAGACATTTTAATTTACCTAATCATTCTAAGCAACATATGGCAATCTGCGGTCTTTCCTTACACTTAGGTAGCACGGAAAGCCGTAAAAATCTTGAACAAAAGCTCATCTTTCAAACCGGCAGTCTAAGTCCCACAGGGTTCAACGAACGCTTTCCATTCCACTAATTTATTCTTGTTTTTCTCGTTGCCATGTTCCCACCAATAACGTAGCTCCATTCTCTGCCTTTAAAAGCACACACAACCCACAATTCCTCTATTCACTCCGACGAAAGGCTAACGCTCGAAACGTCAGCTTTTGTAATCGTTACGGTGGCCAGTTTACCACTTCAACTTTGTTTAGCCTTTGTTTAACAAAACCGCGTTCTAAACTGTCTTAAATTTAGCTCAAGCTGTTATATAAACAGTTATTTTGTCAAGTGTCATGAGGGCCGAAAGCTAATAGTGGAAGGACATCTATTTAATTGAATCAACTCTGAACCTCTGGTGAAGGATCCCTTAGGTCCACTGGCTGCGTAAAACCGCGGATTGGGTTAGACCTCGTTTAAAGTCGGCCCGTACTGTTTTTAATCTAACCATTTTCCTTTGTATCTACATCTAGGCAAGCAACACATCGGGCGCTTGAACAGGCCAAAACGAACGTCACAAAAATTATTTGGTGGTTGGCGTTACTGAGGAGTTGGAAGATTTTCTGTCTGTTCTTGAGAAACTTTTACCTGAATTTTTCATGGGTGTACTAAACATCTACAAGAAGCCAGGTTAGTGTTTAACTCAAAGTTAAAATAAGTACTTTGCTTATTTTAACTTTGAGTTCTCGTTGCCTTATCGTGATGTTTTTGTTCCTTCTCGTTTCCTTTTTTTTTTATTTTTCCAAATTAATTGTCATCTATTTCCAGACGATAATCTCAATTCAAAGATGACATCTGCCAGAAGCATGAATAAGAAAGGACATTCTCTAGAAGTACAAAATATAATGAGGAAACATCTGCAATTAGAATACGAATTTTATAATTTTGTAAAGGAAAGATTTCGTAGCCTGAAAAAATAACTGATGATTGGAAAAGGAAATTGGATGCAGCGCCAACAAGATTTGACCGAATAATGAATCCGCGGTTGGCAAAAAACGAAGCGTATTTTTGGCGGTTTGAGTGCAAATCAACTTCACCCCCAAATAAGGGAAAAGGCCCTGGGAACGAGGTTGAGTGGCTGTTGTGATCAATTTGGTACTCGTGGATTACATTAGCAAGCTCGAGCTCTTGTTGTCCTTGAAAGAAAAAAATGTTATGCATGTGTCAACTAAAACACAGAATTTAGCTTTAGTCTTTTTTATGCAGTCGTCTCAAACAACTTTACTGAGAGGAACACATTTAAATTCACAAGTTCCTAACATTTGGAAACACTTTCAACACCCGGAGTCACCTGACATAAGATCAAAGCTAATGCAAATACCTTTTTCATTATTCAAATTAGGATAAGAGAGTTTCCATCCTGTTGAATTGTCAAAGAATAAAACCACTGATGTCTTAAAGTTTGCTTTTTAAATTAACTCTTAATGCTAAATTCGCTCTTAATTCAAGTTGCAACGACCAAAATTAACAGCTAGTTGTAGTCCACACCGTTGTTTGCAAATAAGAAGGGCGCTATTTGAGGTAATTATGTAGAAAAAATTGGAAAGGAAATGTTCAGGCTGGGAGTCTAGCCAGATATTAAAATTATTAAAGTCGGTGTTCAGTAAAGCGCCCTTTAGCAACTTAAATTACGCGTTAATATGACATTAGCTAAGTGAAATAAAATGTGCAATTTTGTGTCTATTCCAGGACTTTTAAGGCACAAAGTGAGAGCAGATGTCACAAAATTTGCTTACTGTTGAAAGATTGTTTCCTCTCTTGGTTGATCATAAGTGCAAGGTAAACCCACGCACAAAATTGTAACAGAACAAGCGGTTCATTCTTAAGGTCGTTTTAAGTTAGTGAACACTATCGAAAAAGTAGTTCTTCTAACATCCACGGGGAAAGTAAGTTTTACGTAAAATTGACCGGTAGGTGCTGTGGAGATGAGATATTTCTCGTTGCTATAATAGATGGCCTGCTGCTGGGAAAAAAAAAGGACTGCTTCATATTAGCGGCAGGAAGATGGCGACAGCACATTTAACAGAAGGTGGAACACCAACTAAAAGCGTTCCAGAACTGGCATGCTCCCGGTCTATCGCAAGTGCAATACAACAGCACGCTTATTATACGTCAACATTCCACATTCTGTTATCCATCACAACATTTCTTGGGAATTCTCTTATCCTTGTTGCTCTTCACAAGGAATCGTCTCTTCATCCGCCGTCCAAACTCTTTTATCGTTGCCTGGCAACAACAGATCTGCTGGTTGGTCTTGTCGTCCATCCTCTGGCTGCCATCCATTGGATGTCCTATTTTAACGAAACACTGGAGTCTTTGTCGGTGGACATACCACGCAACAGTCATATCAGTCTCTGCCTTATCTTCAGTGTCTTTGTTGACGATGACGGCAATAAGCGTTGATAGGCTTCTAGCCCTGTTGTTAGGGTTGACATACAGACAAATTGTAACT
This sequence comes from Stylophora pistillata, assembly GCF_964205215.1. Taxonomy (NCBI): domain Eukaryota; kingdom Metazoa; phylum Cnidaria; class Anthozoa; order Scleractinia; family Pocilloporidae; genus Stylophora; species Stylophora pistillata. The sequence goes on from NC_142529.1 coordinate 19,233,368, forward strand.
GTAAAGAGCGTAAATGTCGTTCTAACTACCTTTTGGATTGCAACCGGTGTCGTTCCCATATTCCAAAGCTTAGATTACCACAGAACACTATGGTACGGCTTTGTAATTATAGCATCCTGCTTGATAATCTCATTCGCATCATACACAAAGATTTTTAAAGCGCTTCGTCATCATCATACTCAAATACAAGATCATGCCCAGCAAAATCAGAGCCAACCAAATGCATTGAACAACGCACGATACAGAAAGGCAGTGAACAGTGCGTTGTGGGTGCAGTTAGCTCTAATTGCCTGTTATCTACCTTACTGCATAGTGGTAGTTTTGATCACTTTTAACAAATTATCTCTAAGAAGTTCAGCCGTCAGTGGGGCACTAGCAATGCTCCTTATCTCCTTTAACTCAACTTTAAACCCGTGTCTTTACTGCTGGAAGATTAGCGAAGTTAGACAAGCAGTAAAGCAGACAATCAGACAAGCACTTTGCTGTCCTTAGAGTCATATACTGTTCCAGTTACACATGTATTGATCCTTTAAAACCTTGTTTCTACAACAGTGTAGGTTAAGAGGGAACGAATATGTGATTTATGTATGTGACTTCAAAATATATACAAAATATACGAATATGTGACTTGAAAAGCACTTGTACTGGTTATCACTGAATGGTGAGCGGAAAAAACAATGGACAGACACAAGTGAAATCGTTTAAAGGAATGGAGTTTTCTTATCATGCACTCAAATAATTATATCACCGATGCACTATGTTTGCCATGTTAAACAACAGGCTCTTAAACTAATTTGCACTTAAATTAAATTAAATGTCCACAATGTAAAGATAACCCCATAACTATTAATGAAATAAAATGTTTTTTTCTGTAATTGCTCTTAATACAGCACACCTGTGAGATCCGTGCTTTACTTAAATATAAACTGCTGGTTGTTTTCCACACCACTGCCCACTGGTAAGTTGGCCGCCGAAGAAAATGGCCAAGGTTATTTATTTT
>NC_142529.1:19241867-19279367 GCF_964205215.1 Stylophora pistillata
CTCATTAAATAAAGTCATTCTAAATCTAATTACCGATATCACTCCTGTTTAACTGGCGTACTCCAATGGACAACACCACCTGCCGGCTCCGCCGGGAATGCAACATGCACCATGCTCTCGAACAATCAAACTCAAAACTAAAACCAATCGCGTCTCAATCACGTGTAGTTTCGCCGCGCTTAACGCAGCTTGCAAGATTCTCGATGGGTTCCAGTTGGCTCATTGTGATAAATTCTCCTTTTCTTCGATTAATTGGCTGTTATGGCCAATTTTGAATGAAAGCGATCTTCGCTGTAATGAACCCTACTTAGTCGGTAGTGGAAATAAGGACTGAAATAAATTCAGGCCCTTACGGGACTTGAACCCATGACCTCTGCAATACCGATGCAGTGCTCTACCAACTGAGCTAAGAAGCCACTTTTTTTGAACTGGGAGCTGGTAATCATGTTGGTTTGCATCAAAAACCGTCAAAGTTGAAGCCTTCTTTCCACTACCACATGATTAAGTATAGGGTTCATTCCGGCGAGGATCGCTTTCATACATTTCATGAAACCGCATTACACAGATATAATTTCCGTATATTCAAATTCAATGACCAATTTTGTTTTAGGACTCGTGGATTACATTTAACATGCTCGAGCTCTTCGTGTCAGTGAAATAAAAACATATTGTGCATGTATCATCTAAAACACAGAATTTTAACTTTAATGCTTTACAGAGAGGAACAATTTATATTCAAATTTTGCTAACATGTGAGGATACTGTTTACTCCGAGTCACCTGACGTAAGTTGAAACCTAGTGAAAATATCTTTTTCATTATTCAAAATGAGGATAAGGAGAGTTTACCATCCTGTTGTCAAAGAATAAAAGCATTCATGTCTTTCTAAAAGTTTGAATTTTAAATTAACTCTGAATGCTAAATTCGCACTTAATTCAAGCGACAACGACCAAGATTAACAGCTGGCTGTGGTCCACACCTGCTGTTCGCTAATAAATAGGTTGCCGTTTGAGTTAATTATGTCCGACAGGTGTTCAGTAAAGTACCCTTTAGCCATTTAAATTACATGGCTTTAGCCAGGTTACACAAAAGGTACAATTTTGGAACTATTCTTGGACCTTTTAATGTACAAAGTCAAGCAAAGTTAAATGTCACAATATTTGCTCACTGTTGAATAAGTGTTTCCTCTTTTGGGTGATAATAAATACAAGGTAAACCAACGCAAAAAAAGTGATCGTTACATAACAGGCGGTAGTTTCGGCTGGTGTTAAGTTAGTGAACACTATCGAAAAAGAAAAAGACTGCTACAGATTAACGGTGGGAAGATGACGACAACGTATTTAACACAAGGTGAAACATCCGCAACAACCATTCAAGAACTGGCATGCTCCCTGTCTATGGCAAGTGCATTGCAACAGCACGCACATTATATGTCACCAATCCATATTTTGTTTTCCATCACAGCATTTCTTGGAAATTCTCTTATCCTTGTTGCCCTTCACAAAGAATCATCTCTTCATCCTCCGTCCAAACTCTTTTATCGTTGTCTGGCAACAACAGATCTGTTGGTAGGTCTCGTTTTCCATCCTCTCACTGCGATCCATTGGATGTCCTACATTTACGAAGACTGGAGTCTTTGTCGATGGACATACCCAGCAACCCTCATAGCAGGCCATGCGTTATGTTCAGTATCTTTGTTGACGATGACGGCAATAAGCGTGGATAGGCTTCTCGCCCTGTTGTTGGGGTTGACATACAGGCAAATTGTAACTGTAAAGCGTATATATGTCGTTTTAATTACCTTTTGGATTGCAACCGGTGTCGTTGCCATATGCCGAGGCTTAAATTACAACATAACACTTTGGTACGGCTTTGTAGTTGTAGGATCTTGCTTGATAATTTCATTCGTATCGTACACAAAGATTTTTAGAGCGCTACGTCATCATCACACTCAAATACAAGATCGTACTCAGCAAAATCCGAGCCGACCAAATGCACTGAACATGGCACGATACAGAAAGGCAGTGAACAGTGCGCTGTGGGTGCAGTTAGCTCTATTTGCTTGTTATCTACCTTATTACACGGTGGTAAGTTTGATTGCTTTTAGTGAAATATCTAAAAAACATTTAGCCATCAGTGGGGCACTAGCATCGGCTTTTGTCTCCTTTAACTCAACTTTAAACCCGTTCCTTTACTGTTGGAAGATTAGCGAAGTTAGACAAGCAGTAAAGCAAACAATCAGACAAACACTTTGTTGTCCGTAGAGTCAAATCCTGCTCAGGTTATATGTGTTTTGATCATTATAAACTTGTTTCTAAACGTACTGCGGGTTAAGAAGGAATGAATGTGTGATCTGATGGCGAGATTAACGACTTCAAATGCACTTCTACCGGCTCTCATTGTATGGTGAGTGGAGACAATCGTACTTATATCATTACAAGTGATGAACACCCGATAGACAGACATTTATCTGTGACATCGTTGTAAAAACTATAGCTTTCTTATCATGGGCTCAAATAATGAAACCACCGATGCCCGATGTTTGTCGTGTAAATGAAACGGCTCTCTTAACCAATTCGCACTTGAGTAATTTCTACAAAGTAAAGATTAGCTCATAACAATTACTGAAATAAATTGCTATTTCTGCAATTGCTTAAAATGCAGTACACCTGCGAGGATCCTTGCTTTACTTAAATATAAACTGCTTGTTGTAGCCCATACCTACGGAAGCCGAAAAGGGACAATCCAAAAATATTTTTCAAATCCCGAAAAATATTTCAAATCGCAATATTTATTTTAAACTCACTGTCGAAAAGTTTGACAAATCCAAAGATATTTTGCAAATCCAAAAAATTATTTAGAAATCCAAAAAAAGTTTTTCAAAATCCAAAAATATTTTGCGAATCCAAAAATGTAACAGAACAAGCGGTTCACTCTTAAGCTCGTTTTAAGTTAGTGAACACTATCGAAAAAGTAGTTCTTCTAACATCCACGGGGAAAGTAAGTTTTACGTAAAAATGGACCGGTGGGTGCTGTGAAGATGAGATATTTCTCGTTGCTATAACAGATGGCCTGCTGCTGGGAAAAACAAAGGACCCCTTCAGATTAGCGATAGGAAGATGGCGACAGCACATTTAACAGAAGGTGGAACACCAACTAAAAGCATTCCAGAACTGGCATGCTCCCGGTCTATCGCAAGTGCAATACAACAGCACGCTTATTATACGTCAACATTCCACATTCTGTTATCCATCATAACATTTCTTGGGAATTCTCTTATCCTTGTTGCTCTTCACAAGGAATCGTCTCTTCATCCGCCGTCCAAAATCAAGTGCAATACAACAGCACGCTTATTATACGTCAACATTCCACATTCTGTTATCCATCATAACATTTCTTGGGAATTCTCTTATCCTTGTTGCTCTTCACAAGGAATCGTCTCTTCATCCGCCGTCCAAACTCTTTTATCGTTGCCTGGCAACAACAGATCTGCTGGTTGGTCTTGTCGTCCATCCTCTGGCTGCCATCCATTGGATGTCCTATTTTAACGAAACGCTGGAGTCTTTGTCGGTGGACATACCACGCAACCGTAATATCAGTCTCTGCCTTATCTTCAGTGTCTTTGTTGACGATGGCGGCAATAAGCGTGGATAGGCTTCTAGCCCTGTTGTTAGGGTTGACATACAGACAAATTGTAACTGTAAAGCGTGTATATGTCGTTCTAACTACCTTTTGGATTGCGTCCGGTGTCGTTGCCATATTCCAAAGCTTAGATTACCACATAACACTATGGTACAGCTTTGTAGTTGTAGCATCCTGCTTGATAATCTCATTCGCATCATACACAAAGATTTTTAAAGCGCTTCGTCATCATCACACTCAAATACAAGATCATACCCAGCAAAATCTGAGACAACCAAATGTATTGAACAACGCACGATACAGAAAGGCAGTGAACAGTGCGTTGTGGGTGCAGTTAGCTCTAATTGCCTGTTATCTACCTTACTGCATAGTGGTAATTTTGATCACTTTTAACAAATTAATTATCCCTAAGAAGTTCAGCCGTCAGTGGGGCACTAGCAATGCTCCTTATCTCCTTTAACTCAACTTTAAACCCGTGTCTTTACTGCTGGAAGATTAGCGAAGTTAGACAAGCAGTAAAGCAGACAATCAGACAATCAGACAAGCACTTTGCCGTCGTTAGAGTCATATACTGTTCCAGTTACACATGTATTGATCCTTAAAAACCTTGTTTCTAAAACAATGTAGGTTAAGAGGGAACGAATATGTGATTTATGTATGCGACTTCAAACTATATACAAAATATATGAATATGTGACTTCAAAAGCACTTGTACTGGTTATCACTGAATGGTGAGCGGAAAAAACAATGGACAGACACAAGTGAAATCGTTTAAAGGAATGGAGTTTTCTTATCATGCACTCAAATAATTATATTACCGACGCACTATGTTTGCCATGTTAAACAACAGGCTCTTAAACTAATTTGCACTTAAATTAAATTAAATGTCCACAATGTAAAGATAACCCCATAACTATTAATGAAATAAAATGTTTTTTTCTGTAATTGTTCTTAATACAGCACACCTCCGAGATTCGTGCTTTACTTAAGTATAAACTGCTGGTTGTTTTCCACACCACTGCCCACTGGTAAGTTGGCCGCCGAAGAAAATGGCCAAGGTTATTTATTTTCCTTACCAGAAGCCCAAAACCTTGATCCTTATATGTTCCGTTCTGACAAATGGCATCTCAGAGCCTAACAACTATTCTTTACCTTTTATCGTATTCAGTCAGAGTAAATGTCTGAGAAATTGCTTTTTGCATGTTGAAGAAGTGTTTCCTTTCCTAAGCAATGATCAATTAAAGGTACACTTAAAGAAAAAATTGAAACCTTTTTAGACACAACTGCTAGTGCGTTCCCGCATTTTACATTCTTACGTGCAACTAACAATGTCGACTTCATTCAACTAATTTTGATTAAGAAAGGTGTATTCGGCAGGTGTGGTTGGGACGAAATATCTCCTAATGCAATCACAGAAAAACTGCAGTAAAAGGAAATAAGAGCTTATTACAGGGAAAATAATGGCGAACACAATTTTAACAGGAGTTGCAATACACACAAAGTATTTCTACACGTAATATGTTTCAGGTTTTCCGCAAGTGTAGTGCAAAAACACTCATACTATTTGGCAATACTCAACATAGAAAAATCCGAGCCCAAGATGGGACTTGAACCCACGACCCCCCGTGATCTAGTCGGATGCTCTAACCACTGAGCTACAGGAGACTCTATGGTGAGCAAGGGTCAATTTGTGGGCCTCGACTGGAACCGCATCGCGCGGCTACACAGCCAAGTATCGGTCAGCGCCTGTGAAACTCACTAACAGCTAAAAAACACTAAAATTGTTTCATATTTACAATGCTCAACATGCTTCTCTTCCGAACAGTATTTCTTGGGAATTCTCTCATCCTTGTTGCACTTCGCAAGGAATCTCCCTTTCATCCGCCGTCCAAACTATTTTATCGTTGTTTGGCAACAGCTGATCTTTTGGTTGGTCTTTTAGTCCATGACCCATGACTCCATGACCCATTACTCCATGAACCCATGACCTCTGCAATATCGCAGAGGTCCTGGGTTCTGATCCCGTACAGGCCTGAATTCTTTTCCAGCCTTATTTTCTCTACTGCTTAAGCAGTGTTCGTTACTGCGAAGATCGCTTTCAGATTTATTTCTGAAACGCACTGAGTTCAAATATATGACTTTCATGTATTCATGATTTCTACAGTTTAAAAATAGAGGTAGACCTCGATTAAAAATTTTTGAGAATTGTAATGTATCAAAATTGCTCTTTCGTGAATATAAACTTATACTTAGTTATTATTTTTATTACGAGGCTCTGATGTGGACTCAAAACTCAAGAAAGTTTGAGTGAAGTTGTAGTGTAACCTAACTTTATTCATGTGATGTAACAGGAAGACAGAATCCGAAATAATTGAATTTGAAGACAGGAGTGTTTTATGGCGCGTCATTTTTTCTCTTGTAATTCGCGTAAAGAGGTATTTCACCCGCGTTGAAGATGAATTTGTGAATCTCTTCCTTGGCTTTCAACCTTTAATGCTGTGGTTATTTGTTAAGCTAAGGCCACCATTAGCACAATTTCAAATGCTTTTAACTTATATACACTGTCATTATCTTTATCATTACAATGATCACTGTAATCTTATTTATTTGTATTTATCATTTACTAGCTTTTATCCCACACAATGAACCTTGATCGTATTTGACTATTATACATTGTAAGATCTGCAATTTTTACTGCACATTTATAATGTACGTGGTGGCATACTCAATAGTAATACGTTCAATTTCTGTTGATTACGTTGATATTTCGGACAAAGAAGTAGTTAGCTGTGGTGTACCCCAAGGGTCCGTTTTAAGGCCACTCCTCTTTTTTGCTATATGTCAATGATATACAATATTGCTCCAGGAAACTTAATTTTTTTTCTTTTTGCAGATGATACTAATGTCCTATACTCTCACAAAAATCTCAAGGCATTGGAACTAATTGTAAATATTGAATTGAACAAACTATTCAATTGGCTAACCGCAAATAAACTTACACTTAACAGAAAGAAGTCAAACTTTATTTTTCACCCATGCCAAACAAAACTTAATTACCAGCCACAAATTAATATTTTCGACAATGAAGAAAATAAGAACGTTACTCTTGAGCATAAGAATTGCATTACATGAATATCTTGGGTATTTAGTTCTTAATCGAACTGTTCTTGATATTTATAAATCCCTCACTGTACCTTTTATAACGTATGGATTAACTTCTTGGTGAACTGCATCTAAGACCTTGTTAAATAGTATTCTTGTCTTACAAAAACGCGTACTCCGTCTTATCCACTTTTCCCCAGTAAGGGAGCATGCAATACCCTTTATTTTTAAAGCAAAACTTCTTCCACTAGAATTCCAATATTATGGAAAAATTGCTAATCTAATGTACGAAATCAATACTACTTCTGCACCAAGTAATATTTCGAATTTGTTTTCTAAAATTTCCAGCGTTCACTCTTACGGCACACGTTCATCAACGTCTGAGCATTTTTATACTAAAAAATATGCGCTTAATGTTCAAAGTAAGGCTTTTTCACGTGTTGGAATGGAATGGGATACCAACTAGTCTTAAAAACTTATCCAAGAACTCTTTTAAAAATTCCATTAGAACAAAATTCATCGAAATTCTAGAAACTGAAAACTCCCATGTTCAAATAGATACTCTAATTAATAAGATGAAAGTTAACTTCTAACTGTAATTATGTTTAGTCTGTAGTCGACTCCATAACGCGAAATAGATACTTTAATTAATACTTGATGAAAAGTTAATTTCTAAATGTAATTATGTTTAGTCTCCAGTCTCTTTAGTCCGTAGTTTTCCTCTTTCCTCTGTCATGTTGTAATTGCATGTGAATATTATTATGAAAAATTGTGTAAAATTACTTTTCAATTGTCTGGCTTCCCGCGACTAGCTCTTCGCTATTTGCAAGCCCGCCTAGTAATAACCACCTGATATTTACTTGGAAATAAAAAATCTAATTCGCAATTCTAATTCGCAATTAGATATTAAAGGTATGCCTGGTTTGGTGCTGATAAATGTATGGGCGCCAATACATTGTGTTTTGACCATTTTGAGTCCCGAAATTTCCACTATTTTAATTTGAACAGGGCGTCTCTCTGGACACACAGAAATGAAAACAATTCAAATTCTAAAAGTCATGAATAGAATTTACGTGAAACGCGTGTACGTGAAACGCGAAGGGCAAGAGTAACCACGTGACCTTGTTTGTCCCGCCATTTTTTCTCGCCTGTGAAAAATGTCGGAAAAAGAGCACCAGAACTAATCATTGTAAGTCACACAAGGGCGTCTCCAAATCTACCATGACGTGAGCTCACGCAAAGCTAAAACAGCAAGGTTCTCGCTATTTTACGTGAAACGTGAAAAGGCAAGCTGACGTTTACCGTTTCACGCAAACACTGTGCTAATCTCTCTACTATGCCAGATCAACTTCCCTGAAAAAGATTCACCATTTTCTATACAATAATGAGTTATACAAGTTACCGTGATCAACCGATTTTTTTTCTTCAAAACAGTTAAGGTGGTAAGCCACCCCTCCCCCCTCCCCTCATTCCCAACTTCTCTTGATAACTCCTCCCACCGGCCCAAGCAAATTCTTTGCATTAGCCGCTCCGTTCAGCAACGTATGTCATTGTGATTTAACCCCTCGCATCTCGTAACCTCCGGATATCAAAAAAACCCATGTGGTATACGAAATAAGTACTGCAAACTACAGCAACATTGAAGGATTTCAAATCGCTTGTAAAAATAACGTCTTGAATATGTTGTCATATCTTAAGGTCTTAACCGAGAGATACACTCTGTGCCCTGAACAACAGAGGCTCTAAAGAGATCCATGAATTCTTTTTGGTTGCCTTATTACGATACGTAATTATTCTGGTAAACCTTCACTATCTTGTACATAGATTAGACTTTCTATCGTTATCGTTCCGCTCCATTATTATTTCGTTTGATTTTCTTAATTTGTTAATTTCGGTTTTTCAGCTAGCCGCTTTAGGTTTCTTTATGACGTCATTTTTTTCAATAATATGATATGGCCTTTCAAAAGCTTCTGCTTTTAGTTTGGGAGTGACATGGTGTAGGAGTTGCTGGAGTCATCAGGAGTACTCAGAAAATCTAAGAGTTTTTTTCATCCTTTAGCAACCGGAGCAAAGATCAGATTCTTCACTCTCAGTGATGTAATAGCGGTACCGCTAATTAAATAAAGTCATTTTAAATCTAATTACCGATATCACTCCGGTGTAACTGGCGTACTCTGATGGACAACACCCCCTGCCGGCTCCGCCGGGAATGCAACATGCACCATCCTCTCGAACAATCAAACTCAAAACTAAAACCAATCGCGTCTCAATCACGTGTAGTTTCCCCGCGCTTAACGCAGCTTGCAAGATTCTCGATGGGTTCCAGTTGGCTCATTGTGATAAATTCTCCTTTTCTTCGATTAATTGGCTGTTATGGCCAATTTTGAATGAAAGCGATCTTCGCTGTAATGAACCCTACTTAGTCGGTAGTGGAAATAAGGACTGAAATAAATTCAGGCCCTTACGGGACTTGAACCCATGACCTCTGCAATACCGATGCAGTGCTCTACCAACTGAGCTAAGAAGCCACTTTTTTTGAACTGGGAGCTGGTAATCATGTTGGTTTGCATCAAAAACCGTCAAAGTTGAAGCCTTCTTTCCACTACCACATGATTAAGTATAGGGTTCATTCCGGCGAGGATCGCTTTCATACATTTCATGAAACCGCATTACACAGATATAATTTCCGTATATTCAAATTCAATGACCAATTTTGTTTTAGGACTCGTGGATTACATTTAGCATGCTCGAGCTCTTCGTGTCAGTGAAATAAAAACATATTGTGCATGTATCATCTAAAACGCAGAATTTTAACTTTAATGCTTTACAGAGAGGAACAATTTATATTCAAATTTTGCTAACATGTGAGGATACTGTTTACTCCGAGTCACCTGACGTAAGTTGAAACCTAGTGAAAATATCTTTTTCATTATTCAAAATGAGGATAAGGAGAGTTTACCATCCTGTTGTCAAAGAATAAAAGCATTCATGTCTTTCTAAAAGTTTGAATTTTAAATTAACTCTGAATGCTAAATTCGCACTTAATTCAAGCGACAACGACCAAGATTAACAGCTGGCTGTGGTCCACACCTGCTGTTCGCTAATAAATAGGTTGCCGTTTGAGTTAATTATGTCCGACAGGTGTTCAGTAAAGTACCCTTTAGCCATTTAAATTACATGGTTTTAATGGCTTTAGCCAGGTTACACAAAAGGTACAATTTTGGAACTATTCTTGGACCTCTTAATGTACAAAGTCAAGCAAAGTTAAATGTCACAATATTTGCTCACTGTTGAATAAGTGTTTCCTCTTTTGGGTGATAATAAATACAAGGTAAACCAACGCAAAAAAAGTGATCGTTACATAACAGGCGGTAGTTTCGGCTGGTGTTAAGTTAGTGAACACTATCGAAAAAGAAAAAGACTGCTACAGATTAACGGTGGGAAGATGACGACAACGTATTTAACACAAGGTGAAACATCCGCAACAACCATTCAAGAACTGGCATGCTCCCTGTCTATGGCAAGTGCATTGCAACAGCACGCACATTATATGTCACCAATCCATATTCTGTTTTCCATCACAGCATTTCTTGGAAATTCTCTTATCCTTGTTGCCCTTCACAAAGAATCATCTCTTCATCCTCCTTCCAAACTCTTTTATCGTTGTCTGGCAACAACAGATCTGTTGGTAGGTCTCGTTTTCCATCCTCTCACTGCGATCCATTGGATGTCCTACATTTACGAAGACTGGAGTCTTTGTCGATGGACATACCCAGCAACCCTCATAGCAGGCCATGCGTTATGTTCAGTATCTTTGTTGACGATGACGGCAATAAGCGTGGATAGGCTTCTCGCCCTGTTGTTGGGGTTGACATACAGGCAAATTGTAACTGTAAAGCGTATATATGTCGTTTTAATTACCTTTTGGATTGCAACCGGTGTCGTTGCCATATGCCGAGGCTTAAATTACAACATAACACTTTGGTACGGCTTTGTAGTTGTAGGATCTTGCTTGATAATTTCATTCGTATCGTACACAAAGATTTTTAGAGCGCTACGTCATCATCACACTCAAATACAAGATCGTACTCAGCAAAATCCGAGCCGACCAAATGCACTGAACATGGCACGATACAGAAAGGCAGTGAACAGTGCGCTGTGGGTGCAGTTAGCTCTATTTGCTTGTTATCTACCTTATTACACGGTGGTAAGTTTGATTGCTTTTAGTGAAATATCTAAAAAACATTTAGCCATCAGTGGGGCACTAGCATCGGCTTTTGTCTCCTTTAACTCAACTTTAAACCCGTTCCTTTACTGTTGGAAGATTAGCGAAGTTAGACAAGCAGTAAAGCAAACAATCAGACAAACACTTTGTTGTCCGTAGAGTCAAATCCTGCTCAGGTTATATGTGTTTTGATCATTATAAACTTGTTTCTAAACGTACTGCGGGTTAAGAAGGAATGAATGTGTGATCTGATGGCGAGATTAACGACTTCAAATGCACTTCTACCGGCTCTCATTGTATGGTGAGTGGAGACAACCGTACTTATATCATTACAAGTGATGAACACCCGATAGACAGACATTTATCTGTGACATCGTTGTAAAAACTGTAGCTTTCTTATCATGGGCTCAAATAATGAAACCACCGATGCCCGATGTTTGTCATGTAAATGAAACGGCTCTTTTAACCAATTCGCACTTGAGTAATTTCTACAAAGTAAAGATTAGCTCATAACAATTACTGAAATAAATTGCTATTTCTGCAATTGCTTAAAATGCAGTACACCTGCGAGGATCCTTGCTTTTCTTAAATATAAACTGCTTGTTGTAGCCCATACCTACGGAAGCCGAAAAGGGACAATCCAAAAATATTTTTCAAATCCCGAAAAATATTTCAAATCGCAATATTTATTTTAAACTCACTGTCGAAAAGTTTGACAAATCCAAAGATATTTTGCAAATCCAAAAAATTATTTAGAAATCCAAAAAAAGTTTTTCAAAATCCAAAAATATTTTGCGAATCCAAAAATGTAACAGAACAAGCGGTTCACTCTTAAGCTCGTTTTAAGTTAGTGAACACTATCGAAAAAGTAGTTCTTCTAACATCCACGGGGAAAGTAAGTTTTACGTAAAAATGGACCGGTGGGTGCTGTGAAGATGAGATATTTCTCGTTGCTATAACAGATGGCCTGCTGCTGGGAAAAACAAAGGAGCCCTTCAGATTAGCGGTAGGAAGATGGCGACAGCACATTTAACAGAAGGTGGAACAACAACTAAAAGCGTTCCAGAACTGGCATGCTCCCGGTCTATCGCAAGTGCAATACAACAGCACGCTTATTATACGTCAACATTCCACATTTTGTTATCCATCACAACATTTCTTGGGAATTCTCTTATCCTTATTGCTCTTCACAAGGAATCGTCTCTTCATCCGCCGTCCAAACTCTTTTATCGTTGCCTGGCAACAACAGATCTGCTGGTTGGTCTTGTCGTCCATCCTCTGGCTGCCATCCATTGGATGTCCTATTTTAACGAACACTGGAGTCTTTGTCGGTGGACATACCACGCAACAGTCATATCAGTCTCTGCCTTATGTTTAGTGTCTTTGTTGACGATGACGGCAATAAGCGTTGATAGGCTTCTAGCCCTGCTGTTAGGGTTGACATACAGACAAATTGTAACTGTAAAGCGCGTAAATGTCGTTCTAACTACCTTTTGGATTGCAACCGGTGTCGTTGCCATATTCCAAAGCTTAGATTACCACAGAACACTATCGTACGGCTTTGTAATTATAGCATCCTGCTTGATAATCTCATTCGCATCATACACAAAGATTTTTAAAGCGCTTCGTCATCATCACACTCAAATACAAGATCATACCCAGCAAAATCTGAGCCAACCAAATGCATTGAACATCGCACGATACAGAAAGGCAGTGAACAGTGCGTTGTGGGTGCAGTTAGCTCTAATTGCCTGTTATCTACCTTACTGCATAGTGGTAATTTTGATCACTTTTAACAAATTATCTCGAAAAAGTTCAGCCGTCAGTGGGGCACTAACAATGCTCCTTATCTCCTTTAACTCAACTTTAAACCCGTGTCTTTACTGTTGGAAGATTAGCGAAGTTAGACAAGCTGTAAAGCAGACAATCAGACAAGCACTTTGCTGTCCTTAGAGTCATATACTTTTCCAGTTACACATGTATTGATCCTTAAAAACCTTGTTTCTAAAACAATGTAGGTTAAGAGGGAACGAATATGTGATTTATGTATGCGACTTCAAAATGTATACAAAATATGTGAAAATGTGACTTCAAAAGCACTTGTACTGGTTATCACTGAATGGTGAGCGGAAAAAACAATACAAGTAATGAGGACCCGATGGACAAACACAAGTGAAATCGTTGTAAGGAATGGAGTTTTCTTATCATGCGCTCAAATAATTATATCACCGATGCCCTATGTTTGCCATGTCAAACAACAGGCTCTTAAACTAATTCACACTTGAATTAAATTAAATGTCCACAAAGTAAAGATAACCCCATAACTATTAATGTAATAAAATGTTTTTTTCTGTAATTGCTCTTAATACAGCACACCTGTGAGATCCGTGCTTTACTTAAATATAAACTGCTGGTTGTTTTCCACACCACTGCGTACCGGTAAGTTGGCCGCCGAAGAAAATGGCCAAGGTTATTTATTTTCCTTACCAGAAGCCCAAAACCTTGATCCTTTATATGTTCCGTTCTGACAAATGGCACCTCAGAGTCTAATAACTATTCTTTACCTTTTATCGTATTGAGTCAGAGTAAATGTCTGAGAAATTGCTTTCTGCATGCTGAAGAAGTGTTTCCTTTCCTAAGCGATGATCAGTTAAAGGTACACTTAAAGAAAAAATTGAAACCTTTTTAGACACAACTACTAGTGCGTTCACGCATTTTAAATTCTTACGTGCAATTAACAATGTCGACTTCATTCAACTAATTTTGATTAAGAAAGGTGTATTAGGCAGGTGTGGTTGGGACGAAATATCTTCTAATGCAATCACAGAAAAACTGCCGTAAAAGGAAATAAGAGCTTATTACAGGGAAAATAATGGCGAACACAATTTGAACAGGAGTTGCAATACACATAAAATATTTCTATAAGTAATGTGTTTCAGGTTTTCCGCAAGTGTAGTGCAAAAACACTCATATTATTTGGCAATACTCAACATAGAAAAATCCGAGCCCCAGATAGGACTTGAACCCACGACCCTCCGTGATCTAGTCGGATGCTCTAACCACAGAGCTACTGGAGGCTCTATGGTGAGCAAGGGTCAATTTGTGGGCCTCGACTGGAACCGCATCGCGTGGCTACACAGCCAAGTATCGGTCAGCTCCTGTGAAACTCACTAACAGCTAAAAAACACAAAAATTGTTTCATCTTTACAATAGTCAACATGCGTTTCTTCCTAACAGCATTTCTTGGGAATTCCCTCATCCTTGTTGCACCTCGCAAGGAATCTTCCTTTCATCCGCCGTCCAAACTATTTTATCGCTGTCTGGCAACAGCTGATCTTTTGGTTGGTCTTTTAGTCCATGACCCATGACTCCATGACCCATGACTCCATGAACCCATGACCTCTGCAATATCGCAGAGGTCCTGGGTTCTGATCCCGCACAGGCCTGAATTCTTTTCCAGCCTTATTTTCTCTACTGCTTAAGCAGTGTTCGTTACTACGAAGATCGCTTTCAGATTTATTTCTGAAACGCACTGAGTTCAAATATATGACTTTCATGTATTCATGATTTCTACAGTTTAAAAATAGAGGCGGACCTCGATTAAAAGTTGTTGTGAATTGTAATGTCTTAAAATTCCTCTTTCGTGAATATAAACTTATACTTAGTTATTATTTTTATTACGAGCCTCTGATGTGGACCCAAAACTTAAGAAAGTTTAAGTGAAGTTGTAGTGTAACCTAACTTTATTCATGTGATGTAACAGGAAGACAGAATCCGAAATAATTGAATTTGAAGACAGGAGTGTTTTATGGCGCATCATTTTTTCTCTTGTAATTCGCGTAAAGAGGTATTTCACCCGCGTTGAAGATGAATTTGTGAATCTCCTCCTTGGCTTTCAACCTTTAATGCTGTGGTCATTTGTTAAGCTAAGGCCACCATTAGCACAATTTCAAATGCTTTTAACTTATATACACTGTAATTATCTTTATCATTACAATGATCACTGTAATCTTATTTACTTGTATTTATCATTTACTAGCTTTTATCCCACACAATGAACCTTGATCGTATTTGACTATTATACATTGTAAGATCTGCAATTTTTACTGCACATTTATAATGTTCGTGGTGGCATACTCAATGGTAATACGTTCAATTTCCGTTGATCACGTTGATATTTCGGACAAAGAAGTAGTTAGCTGTGGTGCACCCCAAGGGTCCGTTTTAGGACCACTCCTCTTTTTGCTATATGTCAATGATAAACAATATTGCTCCAGGGAACTTAATTTTTTTCTTTTTGCAGATGATACTAATGTCCTATACTCTCACACAAATCTCAAGGCATTGGAATTAATTGTAAATATTGAATTGAACAAACTATTCAATTGGCTAACCGCAAATAAACTTACACTTAACAGAAAGAAATCAAACTTTGTTATTTTTCACCCATGCCGAAAAAAAACTTAATTACCTGCCACAAATTAATATTTTTGGCAATGAAGAAAATAAGAACGTTACTCTTGAGCATAAGAATTGCATTACATGAATATCTTGGGTATTTAGTTCTTAATGGAACTGTTCTTGATATTTATAAATCCCTCATTGTACCTTTTATAACGTATGGATTAACTTTTTGGTGAACTGCATCTAAGACCTTGTTAAATAGTATTCTTGTCTTACAAAAACGCGTACTCCGTCTTATCCACTTCGCCCCAGTAAGGGAGCATGCAATACCCTTTATTTTTAAAGCAAAACTTCTTCCACTAGAATTCCAATATTATGGAAAAATTGCTAATCTAATGTACGAAATCAATACTACTTCTGCACCAAGTAATATTTCGAATTTGTTTTCTAAAATTTCCAGCGTTCACTCTTACGGCACACGTTCATCAACGTCTGAGTATTTTTATACTGAAAAATATGCGCTTAATGTTCAAAGTAAGGCTTTTTCACGTGTTGGAATGGAATGGGATGCCAACTAGTCATAAAAACTTATCCAAGAACTCTTTTAAAAAATCCATTAGAACAAAATTAATCGAAATTCTAGAAACTGAAAACTTCTATGTTGAAATAGATACTCTAATTAATGAGATGAAAGTTAACTTCTAACTGTAATTATGTTTAGTCTGTAGTCGACTCCATTAAGCGAAACAGATACTTTAATTAATACTTGATGAAAGGTTAATTTCTAACTGTAATTATGTTTAGTCTCCAGTCTCTTTAGTCAGTAGTTTTCCTCTTTCCTCTGTCATGTTCTAATTGCATATGAATATTATTATGAAAAATTGTGTAAAATTACTTTTCAATTGTCTGGCTTCCCGGGACTAGCTCTTCGCTATTTGCAAGCCAGCCTAGTATTAACCACCTGATATTTACTTGGAAATAAAAAATCTAATTCGCAATTCTAATTCGCAATTAGATAGTAAAGGTATGCCTGTTTTGGTGGTGATAAATGTATGGGCGCCAATACATTGTGTTTTGACCATTTTGAGTCCCGAAATTTCCACTATTTTAATTTGAACAGGGCGTCTCTCTGGACACACAGAAATGAAAACAATTCAAATTCTAAAAGTCATGAATAGAATTTACGTGAAACGCGTTTACGTGAGACGCGAAGGGCAAGAGTAACCACGTGACCTTGTTTGTCCCGCCATTTTTTCACGTCTGTGAAAAATGTCGGAAAAAGAGCACCAGAACTAATCATTGTACGTCACACAAGGGCGTCTCCAAATCCACCATGACGTGAGCTCACGCAAGCTAAAACAGCAAGGTTCTCGCTATTTTACGTGAAACGTGAAAAGGCAAGCAGACGTTTACCGTTTCACGCAAACACTGTGCTAATCTCTCTACTATGCCAGATCAACTTCCCTGAAAAAGATTCACCATTTTCTATACAATCATGAGTAATACAAGTTAGTGTGATCAACCGATTTTTTTTCTTCAAAACGGTTAAGGCTGTAAGCCACCCCTCCTCCCCTCCCCCAATTCCTAACTTCTCTTGATAACCCCTCCCCCGGCCCATGCAAATTCTTTCCATTAGCCGCCCCGTTCAGTAACTAATGTCATTGTGATTTAACCCCTCGCATCTCGTAACATCCGGATATCAAAAAAACCCATGTGGTATACGAAATAAGTACTGCAAACTACAGCAACATTGAAGGATTTCAAATCGCTTGTAAAAATAACTTCTTGAAGATGTTGTCATATCTTAAGGTCTTAACCGAGAGATACACTCTGTGCCCTGAACAATTGAGGCTCTAAAGAGATCCATGAATTCTTTTTGGTTGCCTTACTACGATACGTAATTTTTCTGGTAAACCTTCACTGTCTTGTACATAGATTAGACTTTCTATCGTTATCGTTCCGTTCCATTATTATTTCGGTTGATTTCATTAATTTGTTAATTTCGGTTTTTCAGCTAGCCGCTTTAGGTTTCTTTATGACGTCATTCTTTCAATAATATGATATGGCCTTTCAGTAGCTTGTGTTTTTAGTTTGGGAGTCACACATGGTATAGGAGTTGCTGGAGTCATCAGGAGTACTCAGAAAATCTAAGAGTTTTCTTCTTCCTTTAGCAACAGGAGCAAAGATCAGACTCTTCACTGTCAGTGATGTAATAGCGGTACCGATAATTAAATAAAGTCATTTTAAATCTAATTACCGATATCACTCTGGTTTAACTGGCGTACTCCGATGGACAACACCACCTGCCGGCTCCGCCGTGAATGCAACATGCACCATCCTCTCGAACAATCAAACTCAAAACTAAAACTAATCGCGACTCAATCACGTGTAGTGTCCCCCCGCTTAACACAGCTTGCAAGATTCGCGATGGGTTTCAGTTGGCTCGTTGTGATAAATTCTCCTTTTCTTCGATTAACTGGCTGTTATGACCAATTTTGTATGAAAGCGATCTTCGCAGTAATGAACCCTACTTAAGTCGGTAGTGAAAGTAACGCCTAAAATAAATTCAGGCCCTTACGGGACTTGAACCCATGACCTCTACATTACCAATGCAGTGCTCTACCAACTGACCTAAGAAGTCAACTGGGAGCTGGTAATCATGTTGGCTTGTATCAAAAACCGTCGAAGTTGAAGCCTTCTTTCCACTACCACATAATCAAGTATAGGATTCATTCCTGCGAGGATCGCTTTCATACATTTCATGAAACCGCATTACACAGATATAATTTCCGTATATTCAAATTCAATGACCAATTTTGTTTTAGGACTCGTGGATTACATTTAGCATGCTCGAGCTCTTCGTGTCAATGAAATAAAAACATATTGTGCATGTATCATCTAAAACGCAGAATTTTAACTTTAATGCTTTACAGAGAGGAAAGATTTATATTCACATTTTCCTAACATGTGGGAATACTGTTTACTCCGAGTCACCAGACGTAAGTTGAAAGCTGGTGAAAATATATTTTTCATTATTCAAAATGAGGATAAGGAGAGTTTACCATCCTGTTGTCAAAGAATAAAAGCACTCATTTCTTTTTAAAAGTTTGAATTTTAAATTAACTCTGAATACTGAATTCGCACTTAATTCAAGCGACAACGACCAAGATTAACAGCTGGCTGTGGTCCACACCTACTGTTCGCTAATAAGTAGGTTGCCGTTTGAGTTAATTATGTCCGACCAGTGTTCAGTAAAGTACCCTTTAGCCATTTAAATTACGTGGTTTTAATGGCTTTAGCCAGGTTACACAAAAGTACAATTTTGGAACTATTCTTGGACCTTTTAATGTACAAAGTCAAGCAAAGTTAAATGTCACAAAATTTGCTCCCTGTTGAATAAGTGTTTCCTCTTTTGGGTGATAATAAATACAAGGTAAACCAACGCAAAAAGAGTGATCGTTACACAACAGGCGGCATTTTCGGCTGGTTTTAAGTTAGTGAACACTATCGAAAAAGAAAGAGACTGCTTCAGATTAACGGCGGGAAGATGACAACAACGCATTTAACAGAAGGTGAAACATCCGCAAAAACCATTCAAGAACTGGCATGCTCCCTGTCTACAGCAAGTGCAATGCACGCACATTATATGTCACCAATCCATATTCTGATACAATGAAATATATGAAGTTCATATATTTTGAACTGCGGTATTAGATATATATGATGCACGATCCTCGCAGTAGATAGCGCTATTTAAGCAATAGCGAAAATCAGACCTGAAAAAATCAGGCCTGTACGGGATTCGAACCACTGACCTCTGCGATACTAGTGCAGCGCTCTACCAATTGAGCTAACAAGCCAACTGGGAGCAGGCCAGTGGTTCGAATCCTGTACAGGCCTGATTTTTTCAGGTCTGATTTTCGCTATTGCTTCAATAACGCTATCTACTGCGAGGATCGTGCATCATATGTATCTAATACCGCAGTTCAAAATATATGAACTTCATATATTTCATTGTTTCTAATATATCAATTTCACAGGTTTATTACGAATCAACTTGACGGCCTGCTCCCAGTTGGCTTGTTAGCTCAATTGGTAGAGCGCTGCACTAGTATCGCAGAGGTCAGTGGTTCGAATCCCGTACAGGCCTGATTTTTTCAGGTCTGATTTTCGCTATTGCTTAAATAGCGCTATCTACTGCGAGGATCGTGCATCATATGAATCCATATTCTGTTTTCCATCACAGCATTTCTTGGAAATTCTCTTATCCTTGTTGCCCTTCACAAAGAATCATCTCTTCATCCGCCGTCCAAACTCTTTTATCGTTGTCTGGCAACAACAGATCTGTTGGTGGGTCTCGTTTTCCATCCTCTCTCTGCGATCCATTTGATGTCCTACATTTACGAAGACTGGAGTCTTTGTCGATGGACATACCAAGCAGCCCTCATAGCAGGCTATGCGTTATCATTAGTTTGTTTGTTGATGATGACGGCAATAAGCGTGGATAGGCTTCTCGCCCTGTTTTCGGGGTTGACATACAGGCAAATTGTAGCTGTAAAAGGTATATATGTCGTTTTAATTACCTTTTGGATTGCAACCGGTGTCGTTGCCATATGCCGAGGCTTAAATTACCACATAACACTTTGGTACGGCTTTGTATTTATAGGATCTTGCTTTATAATTTCATTCGTATCGTTCACAAAGATTTTTAGAGCGCTACGTCATATCACACTCAAATACAAGATCGTATTCAGCAAAATCCTAGCCGACCAAATGCACTGAACATCGCACGATACAGAAAGGCAGTGAACAGTGCGCTGTGGGTGCAGTTAGCTCTATTTGCTTGTTATCTACCTTATTACACGGTGGTAAGTTTGATTACTTTTAGTGAAATATCTACAAAACATTTAGCCGTCAGTGGGGCACTAGCAACGGTTTTTGTCTCCTTTAACTCAGCTTTAAACCCGTTCCTTTACTGATAGAAGATTAGCGAAGTTAGACAAGCAGTAAAGCAAACAATCAGACAAACACTTTGTTGTCCGTAGAGTCAAATCCTGTTCAGGTTATACGTGTATTGATCATTATAAACTTGTTTCTAAACGTACTGCGGGTTAAGAAGGAATGAATGTGTGATCTGATGGCGAGATTAACGACTTCAAATGCACTTCTACCGGCTCTCATTGTATGGTGAGTGGAGACTACCGTACTGATTTCAATACAAGTGATGAACACCCGATAGATAGACATTTATCTGTGACATCGTTATAAAAAATATAGCTTTCTTATTATGGGCTCAAATAACGAAACCACCCATTTCTGATGCTTGTCATGTAAATGAAACGGCTCTCTTAACCAATTCGCACTTGATTAATTTCTACAAAGTAAAGATTAGCTCATAACAATTACTGAAATAAATTGCTTTTTCTGCAATTTCTTAAAATGCAGTACACCTGCGAGGATCCTTGCTTTACTTAAATGTAAACTGCTTGCTGTAGCCCATACCACTGCTCACTAATAAGTTGGCCGCCAAAGAAAGTAGCTAACGTTGGACATACCTTACTATATCACACTCCGTGGTAAATTAAGCACATTGCAGGAATACAATCACTCACGCTTTCTGACCGGAAGCCCACGGCCGTGACCCTTTTTATGCCTCCGTTCTGACTGATGGTATTTCAGAGCTTTATATCTCTCCTTTACCTTTTATCGTATTGAGTCATAATAAATATCTGTGAAATCTCTTTCTTTTGTGGGTTTCCTTTCCTAAGTGATGTACAATTAAAGGTACACTTGGCATAAAATCGAAACCTTTTTAGACACAACTGACAATGCGTTCACGCATTTTAAATGATTAAGCGCTACTCAGAAGGTCCGGCTTTATTCAAATAATGTTGATTAATTAAAAAAAAGGTTTACCGGAAGGTGTGGTTACGTTAATGTAATCACAGAAAACCTGCAGTAAAAAGAAATGAGAGCTTATTACAGGCAAAATAATGTCGATAAATTCAACCGGAGGTGCGATATACACAAAAATATCTACAACTAATGTGTTTCTCCGTTTTTCGTAGGCGCAGTGCTAAATCACACATTATCTGGCAACAATTAACATAATGAATAAAAGGGGTAAGTTTCTAAAGAAACTGTGGGGGCAACGAGATAATTTGGTTATATCATCTGAGTTGATAATTGTAAATTGGACACCGTAAAGCGTTAAAAAGCTGACGTTTCCAGCGTTAGCCTTTCGTCAGAGCGTCATTCGCATATATGCCATCGTGGCCACTTTTTGGATCATAACTTAGTCTCGCTGGTTTGTCTTTATAATTATACCACGCTTCCTACACAAAAGCCGAGCCAACCAAATTCATTAGACATCGCCCGATACAGAAAGGCAGTTTACAGTACATAGTGGGTGTAGTTAGTATTTGTTTTTTGTTATGTATCACATTGTGTCCTGCCATTTGTGATTTTTTTTTTAAGAAACACATTCATCACATCTACTCCTCAGTGGGAGAATAGCGCTCTTTTAGTCTCTTTTAACTCATCTTTCAAACCGTTTCTTTACCGCTTGAAGGTCAGTGAAGTAAGACAAGCAGTACAGCAGACAATCAGACAAGCACTTTGCTGTCCGTGAAATTACATCCTCCTCAAGATTTACAAAAAAATTGAAACGTACATGGCTAACTGATATAACTAGTTGTAGTTTCGCTGCATTATCCTTCATCCTAGTTGCTCTAATAACCTTTTGGTGACGGCGTTGCATGTACATCATTCTACCTACAAATGCGCTCCTGGTCTTCATCACACTCAACTACAAGACCATGTTCAACAACAGCCGAGCCAACCAAATGCACTGAATATGGCGCTATTCAGAAGGGCGTTGTAAACTACACTGAGTTGCAGTTATCATTTAATCTTAATAAGGAAACGATCAAGAAATCAAAACAGCGAGAGTTGCTATTTTGGAATGTAGAACGCATAGAGTTGTTTCGTTCAATTCAGCCAACACGCTTTAAGTACAAGAATTGCTTTATTAGTATTCTGCAACCACGTTTGCATGCATGAACGTGTGTGGACAACTAGACAGTTAAGATAACACTTTTTTAAACTGGATCGAAGTTTCTTCATAATCGTCTCGAGCAAAACGAACCTACTGAAAGTGAAAAAAATTCACATGCTTAGCTTTATCTGCTGCCGTATTTTCTTATTTTTTTTTCCAAAACCTCTAGATAAGGCATCATGTAACTCTTTGATTGGAAATGTTTCTGGTCACAAAAATGAAATTTCAACTTGTCTTCTTTACCAATTACAACTATGCTCGTTACCCCCCGTGGGGATTGGAACAGCCACATAACCCAGGCGAATAAATCAATTTGAAAAGCTGACATGTCTGTTTACGTATCGAGAAATCCCGATTAGTTCTACTTTGCGTCACTCCACTGCTCAATGGTTGTTTGATGCTTTTTCTGTTGTTTTTGTTACTTCTTTGTAATTGCTACTGGTCATGCACTATTTGTTTTCATTTCCAAGCTGTTCTGGAGAAAATTCTCGAGATTTTCGCATTGAAGGAGTAAGAAATAAAGCTTCAAAGAATAACAGTTTGATTTAAAACAGAGTCCCATTGCTACCATTTTAATCAGCAGCTGTTCATTCTCTCCCGGGCCTCATCTGTTTTACCATCGTTCTCATCATATCACTACGGAGATAAAATTATTGAGATATTTAACAGAACGTTATAGGTGCCAAAATGGTCGACTGGCTGTACAGATACGTGAAAGGTAGCTGTGTGATACGAAATGAACGAATGATTCTCACCGTATTGCATTAAGCTTTTCTTCCACTGATTCCCAAGGATTGCGATCTTCACTAAATTCCAGAAGCTCTAGGGAAAATAGAAAAGGTAAGAGCACTTAGAATGCATCCATCGGAGAGGTATGAGATGCAACCGCATAAGATGAGTGGAAAAGACCAACCACACTTTCCTTAGCTGGTATAACTAGTTACTTCATAGTACCAGCTGGTTTTGTTTTTTCGACTTCTTTTTTAAGGGCTCCAGGTTAAGCGAGTTAACAAGAAGAGTTGAAGACCTACAGTATGTACTACCAAAGAGAATGAAGACAGTCTCAATGAACTACAAACCTTCCGCAAGTTTCTTTTCACTGATCCATTCTTCTTCCTTGTAATACTTGACGCGCAAATTCTAAAAAATTGCGATCAAATGTTTTGGAAAAATTTATCATTTGGTGAGGGAATTCCGCATTAAATTGCACACGAAAACCAATATCGCATGCATCGCGAATGCGATATTCCTTTTCAAGTGCAACTTAACTTGGAATTCACAGGTCAAGGAATGGACTTTCCTTGAATCGCATGATTGAATAAAAATAAATAAAAAACAGCATTACTAATAGTTGTTATGTAGACTAGATGCGATACTATGTCACTTAGCCTCGTTTTCGACTCACAATTCTACGCTGAATGCCTCGCCTCGTTAACCAATCAGAATGCGAGATTTTATTCAATTATGCCATTTAAGGGAAAAACCGACCTTCATGCAAATGATTTACTGCGGGAGAATGAACACAATATGACCAGGTACATGACCTAAAAGCATTAGCGTTTGAGCTGAGACACAACGCCTATAAATTGATTCCGAGGCCATTGTTATAATGTCCGACTCTTGCCCGAAAAGGGCAGAGTAACTTCATAGTAACATTACCAGTTGTCACCACTTTCAATCTGAAAAAGAGAGGTTTTATTCTGAAATCGTGCTTGAATTCTTGTCACTGTTTTCTCACTTAACACGCCTGGTCATTCTTTACCAGTAACATACCAAAAAAGGACATCTTTCCATACGCATGAGCTGCAGAATACGATCCACATCATATTCCAGACGGGCGACTTTCTTGGCCTGTATGTAGGTCGTGCTCATCTGTGCTATGAGTATGTTCAGAAGAATCACGATCACAGTCCCCATGTACGTCAGCAGTAACAGAATTGAGAGCCAACTGAAAGAAAAATAGCTGCAAAACTCGAAGACGTTCGGTGCATAACAAAGGAAAACATTTGGCACAGCCTAACATAGATAATTTACTGTTTTTGTAGTTTTTGCGGAGGAGATAGTAAACTTACTTGAGGTTTGAGTAGTCTTCCGTAATTGGTCGTTGTTCGAACAAAGCGCGAAAACTACTCAACAAAACATCTCCTAAGCCACTGCACGTGAAAGGACAGAAAGAAATACTATTAGCAATTTGGACCGATAATAGTAATCACTATAAGTCAGGTAATACGTACAAGTCCTTTTTAGCTCATTTATTACAGCATCCAATTTTGAAATCGGAAGGCCTGGGTTTGAGTCACCTTTGGAAACTTAAATTTTCCATTTGTTTTTCGCTGGTGACAAATTCGTTTATCACAAGTCGTAAGGCGAAAATACAAATTAAGTTGACTCTATACAGTGGTTCTAAACGGTTTTATTAGTTTTGAGTAAAAATGATCGATACCTACTCAAAATCCCGTTTGTCTAATTTCGCAAAAAATGCCATTATGTAAAATTATCGTTGAACAAGTTGTTAGTGATCAATTATCATGACATAGTAGTAACAATTCTGAGATTCCTTTATTCCAAAAAGAGAGTCAGTCGATTACCTAAATTGATGGTTCCCATAAGAACCCTGACGAAGTGATAAACACAAGGCAAAACCAAAAGGAAGAAAGATCACAATAAAAACTGCAATAAACCGCGTCAAGTCTTGCTGAATGACCTTAGCCAAGGTTTTTGTGTATAATCCCGCTGTCCTGAAAACAAAAAATCAATTACAGTTAAAGAATTTTTCTCATACTAAGTCTGGGTTAGGTCGGATAAATTCATCTTACCTACAAGATATTTTTATTTCAAACAAAATAAGTTTGCAAATTGCGTAACGAAGCTGTATTCCACACACACACACACACACACACACACACACACACACACACACACACACACACAAAATTAAATCAACAACTGCTCTCGTTACAACAAATGCCGTTCACAAGACGTGCGCCTCGAGCACATTTTCGAGCTAGATGATTTAAAGGCCGAGTAACCCAAAGACTTTAAGCTAGCACGGGCAATTGCAACTATGTTACAACATTTCAATTTCCCACTATCTGTCGCCAATATTGTTCGGTTAATAAATGCAACTTAACAACTGGTAAACACCACAGCGTACACTATTGAGTTATGGATGCACGCGGGAGGTTGCTAAGCACGAAAGAAGCGTAAGAGTCGCTCGAGGCGATAGCCGAGAGCGACTCTAGCTTCTTGAGTGCTTAGCAAACCTCCCAAGTGCATCCATAACTCAATAGTGTACGCTGTGGTGTTTACCATTTGTTTTATAACATAACATTGACACATTGTAGCTAAAGAGTTCCCTTTTATTTAACAAATCTTACGCGACCAGAAAAAACAAGCGCGCGCGTAAAAATAGTCTTTGCATTTGCTCACGTCAGCAGCGTACACCCATGGGCAAATGGGGGACGCTAAATTGACCAATCAGAGCGCGCGCTTTACTTTGGTTATGTTATAATAGCAATTAGGAACGAAAAGCCTTGTGGAGGAAAACGCGTCTCAAACATCGAAACGTTTTGAATTTATATCAGAAATTCGAACAGGTCCTTAGATATCTTTCTCCGATAATTCTTCATTTCGATTACTCCTCGTCCTATCCTTATGGTACTTCGACTAGAGTTACATCAAATTCTAATTTACTGGTCTCCGTTCATCATGGAAAAAAGCTAAAACCACTTGACAAGGAATTTCTAAACAAGAGTTCTTCACGTAGAATGTTCTATTAGGGCCGATCATTTAACCAAAGTTTAGACGTTCTTTAACAAAACTGCGTTCTAAGCCATCTTCAATTCAGCGACCCTTTAATCTGAACATTTATTTTTGTGAATAGTGTAAAGAGGGCCGAAAGCTAATAGTGGAAGGAAATGTATTTAATTCGATCAATCCTCTTACAGAGAATCCCTGAGGCCCACTGCTTGCGTGAGACCGCGGAGTGAGTTACACCTCGAGTAATAACCGGCCTTAAATTAGATTTTCGTAAGCCACTCACAGTAGATGGTTCGGAGTAAGATCGAATGCATGCCGTAATGCAAACTGGAAACATAAAATATAACTCTGAACTCCACAGAAAAAAAAGTCTGTCGTTAACTGTTACAATTGTCCATTTGCGCTAGAGTTATTGGGTCAGTTATTTGCACAATGTCTCACCCAAACCGCGGTTTTACGCAAGAAGTGGGCTTGGACTTTCTTGTAAGAGGGTGGATTTAATTTAAATAAATTTCCTTCCACTGCTGGCTTTCGGCCCTCTTGGCACTGCTAGTCACAAAAATAAGTGAACAAATAAAGGATTTAGCCAAACGGATGGTACTTCACGGCTTTGTGAAAAAACGGCTATTTTTTTTGTCGAATAAACAGCCCAATGAGTTTGAATAGTGAACTAATTACCTCGTCACACAAGAGAACTTAAATAACCTCAGGAAATTGAACAGGAAAGCCAACGATGCCACTAGCCACTGTGCTTTGCTTTTAGTGTACCGCAAGGGTATGATACACAGGATCAACAACAGGCCTAACCAGTCAAACAAGGTCATCCACTCAGTGAAATATGAATTTCTCTCACTGCAAAAATATTTTAAAAGGGTTCAGTTCGACTTCTTGTGCCTCATACTTCTTAGCAAGATATAATTTGTATTCAATAAGGGTAGACTATATTTGTGAAAGGATGATTTTCGAAACATGTAGATACGAAGCAAAATAAGTAACAGTGAAGGGTAAACTTCCAATGATGTTCTACGGAAAACTTAGACAAAAAGAAAACACAAACAAACAAGTGAACTACGATGCGTTTAACAGTTTGTATAACGTTCGCTCACAGTAGCGCAGGCATTGTATCTTCTTCTTCGTGAAAATTATCGAGGGGTATTCTGATGCTACGTTTCTGTAGTAGTTTAATTGTCAGTAAGTCCTTTTACTTACAATCTCATTTGATTGACTTCTTCGTAGATATAAAACAATACCATAGAGAGGGTGACCACCTCACAAAGCCCACGAAGGAAATCTGCCCCGCCCCTGTACTGAGTGGGGTCTGGTTTGGTTGAACCATACAGCAGAGAATATGACAAGCACAGCAAGAAGATGACATATAATCCTGCTTGAAGGCTGTTGAGATAAACATTACCTTTATGAGCTTGCTACACGCCGTAGAGTACAAATAACGCCCAAGCCGAGTACAAATATCTTGCGGTATTTGTACTCCAGAGAACCCCTTAGATGGGTTTTCTCGCATCGAGCAAGCGAATTCGATTGAAGTTCCGAAAAAAAAAAAATGGCGGACGGTTTAAATTAGTTTCCGGACGACGAAGAGTCGGAATGGCTGGCGAATATCGATCCAAGTTTATTAGATAAGTCGAGCGAAGAAAAGCAGGAAGACGACAATGGAGTTTCATCATTTAGAGAAAATAGAAACATAACACATCAATTCCGTTCCGCTTTGCATACTTCTGTCACGCACTCCCCTTAAAAAATATCCGCGAAATTCGCGCGCACTGAAATAACAATTTGGTATGTTGAATAATAAACTTATTAGACGTTTTGGTGTGTCGTATTGCTGAGCAGTTTTACCCGTTATTTGCACAACTCGTGAAAATACTCAGCGATACTACACAACAAAACGTCTTATAAGATACATGTATTTACATATACCAAATTGCAATAAGGTTGTCATAGAAAAAAGCAAAAAGCAAAAAGCAAAAAGCCAAATAGGAATTATCTAGCCATGTGATTTACATTTGCGTACTTTAACAATTTAACAATTATTTAAGATGTCATTCACAATAACAAGACATAATTCTGTAATTCCGCGATTAGAATGACACCAAGAAACTGAAGCGTGAGTGTTGTGAATGTTGCAAGCAATTATAATTAAATGCTAAATAATTCCTATTTGGCTTTTTGCTTTTTTCTATGACAACCTTATTGCAATTGGGTGTATACTGATGGTTGTGTTTTTCTGCTCTTTCATTATTTAGTGTTTAACCTTTCCACTCCCAGGCTCTAATAAATAATTTTCCTTACTCTCGGCCATACAATCCCTATGTTATAATTTGCATATATCGTATATCGACAAAGTTGAAATGGTAAATTGGCCATCGTAACGATTACAAAAGCTGACGTTTCGAGCGTTAGCCCTTCGTCGGAGCGAACAGAGGAATTGTGGGTTGCGTGTGCTTTTAAAGGCAGAAAATGAAGCTATGTTAGTCCGGATTACAAAAGTAACGATTACAAAAGCTGACGTTTCGAGCGTTAGCCCTTCGTCGGAGCGAATAGAGGAATTGTGGGTTGTGTGTGCTTTTAAAGGCAGAAAATGGAGCTATGTTAGTCCGGATTATCCGGTTTTAGATCGACCAAGGGCTAGACTATCAGTTTATAATCTCTTGGATCTACTAATAACTCTCAAATTGACATTTTTCTTTATTCGCATCTCTTGTTCACTTGGGAGTCGAAGGGTAAAGTTGCCAATTGTGATTCAATGGAACTAAAATAATGAGGTCTTCTTGCTTCTGTAGATTAATGCAATTTGAAATACAGCTCAAATTTTGTTTTAAAGGGTTACAAAAAAAGAAAAGCTTGAATCGATAGCCCCTTGCAAGAATCATACATTAACTATGCACACTACACTTCATCAGAGGAACTGACTTTTGATGAGTTTTGAAAAGTGTTCCTTGCAATTATGGAAAAATTGACGGATAAGGTTCTTGTCGATCTGATAAATTTGTGTATTTTAAAAAAAGTAAGCTTATTGCACTTGATTTGTATTCTCTGTTCAGTCTTTTTATGCGCTTGGAGAAATTAATACTACGGAGTTACATTCATGTACATCGTTCCTGATATTAATAATGCATCAACCCTAAACAAATACAAAACAATTTTACCAGAGAAACCAGTGTCCGTAGCTTCTCCACTTTGTTTCGATCAACATTCTGACCACTGGATGCTGCAGTGCCTCCTTAAAGTAAAAATGAAGCAAGAATCTGTGAGATGAAAATGTGAATGTAAGAGAAACTAGTGTCTCATTAAACCGGCTGTTTTCATAGGAAGGCTCAATCATGGCAGATTGAACTGGCATTAGATAGCGTACATGCATAGAAGCAAGGAAGGAGGGTGTTAACTTAAGGTTACTAGAAACCTTCGCGGGTCAAATTTGGCCACAAAGTTTTTTTTTCGATTAAAGTTTATTTATTGAAACTTGATCGCCGCTTGGCGTTAACTTCTCAGCGACTACTTCGCGGCACACAGCTTCACTGGGCGATCCTATTTCAATTCAACTTTCTTTACTCTCGCGTTTTGAGTGCTGCATTTTTCGAAAATACGAGACAATTCCGCATTATGTGACGGAGCAAATAATCCCTGGTTCAAAACATAAAATGCGACATATATGCAAAAACTGGGCTAAGTTTTTCTTACAATTAGTCTATGAAAGTGTGGTGAAGAGGCCGTGAAATATTACCTTCAAGATTTTAGGTAGGAAGTTGACAGCTGTTGTCTATTTTTTCTTTTGTTCTACCAACGTAAACAAAGCCATTTCGGCTCAAACTTGAATAATAACATACATCAGCGTTACTATTTATCCAATTTTCTCACGCATTATTCAAATTAATGTTGACGGCGTTGTTAGTGGAATAAAATGAACAGACAACAGCAGTCAAATTCATATCTTCAACCGCACGGAAAGCCGATCTTGGCGCCTTCACGCGACTCACATGTCTCAATGTCAAACAAGTTAACGTACATTTTTGTATATATGTTGTACACAGTAGAGAAAGAATGGAAAAATTCCAGGAAGCCACTTTCTTAGAAAAACCAGTTTAACTTTCAATTAAGGAACGAGAGATTTTATACTGGGAAGTACTCTTTGTTCGCCCGGCTAATGCAACTCGCCAATACCAGGAACTGGTTCGAAAATTACCGCTATGGCTCAAAACATATTGAAAATTTGTCAGGTGAATCGTATTCGTGATACATTTAGTAGAACTTGATTCAGAGCTCTTTCTGTAAATAGTTTTTCGTACAAGCTGAAAAATCGAGAGTAAACTCAACGGCGTAATTACTAATAAACGGCTAGATTTAATTTGTTGCAATTCACTGAACCCAAAAAACCAAAATCCTGAAGTTGAGAAAAAATCTGTGAAGCATTTTACGAAGGTGTTCCCGGGATTTCCCCATAACGTTATCACATCAATCGTCAGTTGCCATGTAACGCCCAATAGTTTAAACTTCAAACATTTAGTGAACGTACGTTTGAAATTCGTTCTTGTGAAAAGAGGGAAAGTTGATTTTTGAGTGTTTTGAACAGACATATTCGGTAGGCGTCTCTGAGAACTGTTTACAGCCACCATAAGGTCCCTGTCATCAGTCCCAGACCCCCTTTCAGACCTCTTTCCCGCGGACAAAAAAGCGCTCGTGCTGAAGCGGTAACAAAGTGGGCTTGCTCACAAGCTAACTCTGATGATAAATAAAACCCTGCTTGTTAATTCTTTATCATTATTACTTCAGTAAACCTTACCATGTTATAGCTTTTTGCAATCACATGTAAACAAGACTTGTCTCTCCAGTTAAAATACTCATTATATGCTTGTTGTTCCTCTGCTGACATATTGATCTTTGGAGGTCGTCCTCCCTCATCAGCATCCAGTACATGATAACAAAACTGATAATTCAAAGGATTTTCAGTCATTGTACACCAGACCCCTTCAATTGCCTCTTTCTCTTCTTCACTCTCGTACCTCTCCTTACGTTTTGGAAGATGCGGCCAGTGCGGGATCACCATCTGATCTAACACAGCTACCACTGTTTTCTAAAAAGAAAACAAACAGGTCAAAATAAATTCCATTAAAAGTACATCATTCGTATGTATTAATTTAGACGTTATAAATATGCGCCTACAAACAAATAGGTAAAAAGAAATGTTACCAAGCGCTGTCCCTTCAAGTTTCTCGCATTTTTGTAAACATATAGGTCATATTCCTATGCATATCTAAGATATGCTGGTTTTTTTTTTTGTTTTTGGCCTAAGCAATTTATATTTCGCACTTTCAGCTTGCCTGCTTATTGAAGATTACCTGATGCGGTTGGAAATCTTTGTATCATTATATAGTCATTTGAAGGATACATTTTGAAGCTTGACCCCTTTATAAATACTTGCAGGGACAATAGATAGTTGAATATAATTAATAACACTTGAGGAAGGTGTCTGCCAATAGAGGATCTAATGACTAAGCAAGCAAAACAGATCTTATCAAGAGGTATCAAAATCCGAAAAAATAAAGGGGAGGGGGTTGCCACGCAATGTTTCGAGTTAATTAGGTTTGAGGTATGAAAAAAGTGCAGACGTTGCATTTGTAAAAAAAAAATAGCAAAATAAAATTTCCACATCAATTCCGTTAAATTCAATTTTTTTAAAAAAAAACAAAATCAAAAGTATATGTAAAAATCTTTAATATATCAGAACAAGGTAATGCAAGTTTTTATCGTCAAATGATTGCAATGAGGCCATATTAACCCTCTCATACTTGCACAGCCAAAAATGCTGGCAAAACAGTTTTGTACTAAATGAATGCACCCGTGCAACGTGATTGTTCTGCGTAAGAGACTTTCCCCCTACCTCCCCTACTGAGTAGTGCTTGAATAGTAATAGCCGTGTTGGCAAAGCAAGCCCAAAGTGGCAGAAATCACCAAAAAAAGGAAGTGAGTAAGTTTTATCAATCTTAGGTGTAAAATGTTCATATTTCGGAATATTTAGTGTTGTAAATGGACCACATTTCGTTACCCATACTATTCCTTATGACGTGTTCAAATTCTCTATGGTTCCCACGTCACACCACATGCGATGTGCTCATGACATAATCTTTGGCTTTTCCTCGAGACGTGAGCTTGGGACGAATTTGGTAAACAACGAACTAAGTATGAAGAATTCTAGTGATTTACAGTTCGTGCGCTTTTCACCTGTAGGAAAGGGTACTCTGCTGAAAGCTTTCTCCTCCATCTTACTGAGTCCTGGAGGAGAGCGAGCTTTGGATACAGGTCACAAAGTTGGAGTCTTATTCACTGATTTTCGCTAAGCTTTTGATTGCGTGGACCACATAATTCTTGCAGAAAACTTAATGGAGTCGGTGCATTGGGTGTTAGGTGGAGCTGGATCAATGGTTTTCTCACCAACCGTAAGCAAAGGACTCAAGTTAATAATGTCAGATCTAAAACCTGTTAGAGTTAGAGTTCCTCAAGAATCTTTGCTAGGCCCTAGCCTGTTTGCTAGTTTTGTTAATGACCTACCGGATCACGTGACCAATGGCGAATTATATATGTATGCGGACGATACTACAAATTATGTAATAAGGAATTCTGTTGCCAATATTGTAATAATTTTACAAGAAGTCTTAGGCCAGGTTAATTCCCAGAGTCTTAAGAACAGACTGGTTGTCCCCGAAGGTAAATCCGAAGCGATGATTTTCAGCCCCAAGCCCTTCATACGTCCTATGAAACCTCTGAAGTGAGCGAGGACATTATTCGGTATGTATCCTCCTCTGTGTGCCTCAGAGGTACAATCGATAAGAAATTATCTTAGTGTCAGCATGTCAAATTAACTCGTTCTTCATTTCACATGAAAGTTAAAATGCTGAGACGCATTAGTTTTCTACCCAAATCTATTTCAGAAACTATTTACTTAAGACAGTAATCCCAATATGGAATTGTGATATGGAGGTCTTGCACTTAAAGAACTAGAAATGATACATATTAGAGCTGCTAGAATGATACTGTAAACTCCACGTTTAATTCCCTTTTTTTTCTTCAGAGTTCCACAGCGTCGTAAATCAGCCTCTCTACCTGTCGCTCCACGTCGCTTCGAAATTCTCTGAATCTATTGCAAAACCCTTTGCGAACTTTACAAACTAACTTAGATACTAACTTCAGAGATACTAGAGTTCCAAAGTAGTTACTCATAAAAGAGAAACGAAAAAGATCACGTGCACGTGAACAAATCGCATTGC
The DNA here is from genome assembly GCF_964205215.1 of Stylophora pistillata. NCBI lineage: Eukaryota > Metazoa > Cnidaria > Anthozoa > Scleractinia > Pocilloporidae > Stylophora > Stylophora pistillata. The sequence goes on from NC_142529.1 coordinate 19,275,333, forward strand.
TGGAATTCACGTGCTACATTCTTAAAATATTTTAGTGGGCACATACAAATAAGACACGACAGATACATATAAATACCAAAGTGTATGAAGGATGATGATATATTAGCAAGAGTCGGGTGGATACCTCTTGAGTATTTCTGTAAGTTCCGCATCCTACCTATAACTCACATAGCATGTAAATTCCTTGGTTATTAAGTGCTCTAATAGTTGATAGACCTAATACTGAACCTGGGCATAGTTCTTTAACACAGGGCAACAATAGGCCATTTTACAGTTGTGTGCTTGGTTGCCAAGTCTTTGAATGGGAGTGAGGCTGAGGGTGACTTTGTCATGATACAAACCTTGCTACCTTTCAAATGTAAATCACTTTGTTATCATGCTAACTAGGTACAGGTCTCTATCATGACAAGGTCACCTTCAGCCTCACTCCAAATCAAAGGCTTGGCAACTAAGTATACAACTGTAAAATGGCCTATTGCCTGGAGTTCCATACCAGATAATTTAAGACAGTTTTCTAATCCAATCGGCTTAAAAAGGCAAAAAGTGATGTTGTAAATATAAATTCTGGAAAGGGGGGGGGGGGGGGGTGTGGCTCTGTTGTTTATAGTAAGAATTCCAATTTTTACTATTTCTGATATATTATGACACATTTATATTTATTCTGTTTCTTATTTAACACTATACTCTAGGCTTACTTATCTTATTTTACAGAAATACTATAGTAGGTCCACATCAGCTGTAAAGTTGCCAATTTTTTTACCTACTTATCAAATAAAGATATGTATGTTTGTATGTATGTATGTAGGTAGGTAGGTAGGTAGGTAGGTAGGTAGGTAGGTAGGTAGGTAGGTAGGTAGGTAGGTAGGTAGGTATGTATGTATGTAATAGTCCATCAAGAAATGTTTTGGAAAAAGGATTTGTCTCAATATATTTCTTGGTCATTTTCGTCTCCCTGCTTATTTATAGTTTCAAGGTAAATAAGAAGCGATCCACAGGCAGACTATAGGCGTGTTGACACAAATACATAAAGATGGGGGCTTTGGGATTTCGGTTTTTGTCGGTTTTTTGGTGTTCATTTTGTTTTTTTACCATTTACGGATGTAATTGTTACACAATACAATTGTCTTACTTTGACAGATGTCATACAAAAACAAGACTGACAATTGAATGCACTTTAACTGTCTCATAGAAGCTTCTGGTTAACCCAACATGTTTATTTGTAGAACAATTTAAAATATTTGCTGAAGGCATTGAAACACCATTCTCATTAATCAATCCAGTAAATAAAAATCTCTTACCTTCATCTTTGGATTGTCAATAATGGATTTGAGACTGACATGGGACGGCTGAGGGTTTGTCATATTACCTGGATTCCATGAAAAGAGACTCAGGGCTCTAAATAAATTAAGATGGGAAATCAAAACTAATGGCCAGCTGTGTATCTAAGCTCTGTATACACTGAGAACTGATTTACAAGTGACTAAACTTGAAAAGGTCATAAACAACAACTTCCTTCATTTTTTTAAGAGATATCTATTGTGAGACATCTAGCAGCCTGTGGATTAACATCCTAAATTCTGGATCAAATAACACAGTTTTGAACCCAGGGCAAGATCACTGTGTTGTACCCTTGGAAAACACACATTGCTCTCAGGGTGAATCTTTCCTCTTGGGTGTATGAATAACACGGCAATAGGAAACTATTAGGAAAACATAACCAACTGTTGGGGGTAGTAACCTGCAATTGGCTGGTATCCCATCCTGGAATGGAATTTTACTGCTATGGTATCTATATGCAACACAAACTGGGATGTTATGGGTATAAAATGGCCCTTACCAATACAAGTAGTTTAATTTCCTCCTGATGCTCTCAATATTTTGAGGGTGGCCCCATAAAAACCCACATGGGAGTTCACTAACAATTGCTTTCATGGTAAATGTACTTATAATCAGCAGTTAGTTAAATTTGGGACAAAGGCAGATGAGAAGTACGTGCAGAGCAGCAAGTGACCTACAAAAGTCATTATAACAACTGAAGGCAATTAACAACATGCAAGTTTCAAAGCAATTATTTTCCTTTATTTAATTGAGGAGTAAATTAATTCTCACTCTACCTGTCAGGCCACTTCATTCTTATCAAATATGCTGCCACTTCATCATTCTCTGCTATTAATGCCATGTCAACTGGTAACAGCGCTCGCTTTTTCTTCAGTGTTATCGTCTCCACTGTCAAAAGCAATGGAAATTTATTCAACAGAGTTCTAGTGACACACAAAAATCCAAGTTCTGCAGCATAGTGCAGCAATGTCTTCCCTGCTTTATCATCCACATCTCTGAACATCCCATATCTGTTATCTGAGTTCAGTTCACTTTCCAACAGAATTTCCAACAATCGATTTACCTGTAAAAAGATCTTGATGTCAATATATCTGCACATCATTAACAGGATTAAAAAACATCTTGATGTCTCAGGAAAGAAATACTCCTGAAAGTCAATTGACTAGTCAGGCTAGTTGAAAAGGTCAATAGCTTAATAGCTAGTTCATGCACTATCATTGCTTACTTTCTTTCCTTTTTTTTCAATTGCCAAATGTACAAAACTGTGAGAGAAGGTTTGAGTTAAGTCTAATCTAATGCTACCCTGCGAGCAGAGCCTTTTTACCCCATCCTTGAATCGAAAAGGGAAAAAGGCTCTGCCGACATCCTGTTGTTGCTTGTTTGAATATGCACAGCGGTTGCCTAGAAACGGATCCTTTTCCAGGCCCCCTTGAACTTTTGTGGGTGCAGATTTGGTCATCTGTGTACATGAAAAACAAAGGCGTGCACACCAAAACTGGTTTGACTGGAGGCAAAACCGGCTTGAGTAGCCCAGAGTTTTGGGCTTTCAGCATTATAAAGCAACAACAGGATGTCGGCAGAGCCTTTTCTCTTGGAGGTTTAAAAAGAAGAAACGAAGAGGAAAAGAAGAGAAGGCTCTGCTCGCAGGGTAATCTCATGCTAAAGTCCTATTTTGGTATCCCAGTCAGGGGGTTTAGAAAAGATGTCTCTTTCTCACCCCAGCTGGAATCTGAGTTGTAAGTGTACTAATAAATCAAAGAAAACCTTCAATTCACAGTTACAAATAAGGAATAATTTTCAATCATAGTTCTTGTAAGAAATAACTGAAAACCTCATAAAATAGAAATACGTGGTTCTTGCAGCTAAAACATTAGCAACTTCCCACAACATACCTAATTTTTAGTCTTCTTGCATAACATAATCATGGAACATACTAACTGAAAAGTGTGTCAGAGGGAAGTAAAAGGAGGTACATATTCTGAGGCAATATCATCACAGTAACATGTTTATTTTTTCATTCAGAATATCTTCAGTTTCTGGTATTGTGAATCATTCTTCTTGCTCCAATCGTAGTAAGCCTCTGCTGTTCAATGTTATACTTCACTCATTGTTTCTCAGTTACTGCAATTATTTTTTGTAAAACAATTATATGACACGTGTAACTCTGACAGTTGTTCCACAATTAAATTACATACCAGCTGTTCAAGTCCTGGAAGTTTCTCAGGATTCTCTTGGTATTGCTTAGATGCTGGCCATCTTTTCAACATCAAGAGTGCTGGATCTTCAGAGTCCAATTTCCCATTGTCTTTGAACTTACGAATCAGTTTTTCAGCAGTAACTTCATCCATTGCTCTATTCCATGACATTCCTTTATTCTGTTTTTTATTGACCTGTACATGAGTGTTGATTATGTGAGTTTTTATTACATTGCTCACAGCACCTGTGGGCAAGATGAAGGGAATCCTGTGTTCTGATTGGCTACCAAAACGGGCAAGATAGGCCCATATTGCCTGCTCAGGATGCCCGCATTGATCCCACACATGAAAAAATTGAATTAGAACTACACTTATAAATCTTGGTCAATTTCGGTGATGGAAACGCAAAAAGTGGCATAAGATAGTCAAAACGAAGAAAACAGAAACGACTTTTGCGAGTTGTTGTGCTAAAAACACAGTTGGCTTTCTTTCCATGCTCTCG